>NC_054485.1:9141376-9423876 GCF_017639515.1 Carcharodon carcharias
TTGAAACCCCAAATAAAAACTCCAACAATGGACAGAACTTTTATTTTTGTGTGGCAATGATAAATGGCTTTGACCCAGTGAGATAAATGCTGACTGTCCTGGTTTCCAGATGTTCTTGGATGTGTTATCTCAGAGCAAAAAGACCAAAAAGGAAACATTTAAGAATGCTAATGTTGTTAAGAACAGACTAATGCAGTATTAGAAAATGTGTCCCTGGCCTCCTGGGATCTTGAGGCTGACAGAGAAAGATAAGCATTATCAGTTTAAGCAGATCATTTGTGAAATCCCTCAGCTGACTTTAAAGTGGTTTACAGAAGGGGAAAAAAAAGCAGATTTTACAATGTCAATATAAGCCTATTATCCAGAAAACTCCCAGAAGCTCGAACGTTACCACTTTCCATAATCACAGCAGGACCCTCTTCCAGCCAGTAATCAAGACAGTTGTCATGTCCTTACACCAATGTTTCATCGCTTGAGACTTCCTTCCTACATGTACTGCAAAGTCTGCTGTTGGATTTGTGACAGCGTGTATTGTTTTTATATTGAGAACTCAAGATAGAAGGAGTCAAAGGTCTCCAGTGCAAAAAGCTATCAAGCCTCTGCTTGCCTCACTTAGTCATCTTCTTGCCTCAGAGTCAGATATTATGGCGCAAATAATCTTAAAATCAGAGGCAGGTCATTCTGGAGAGAAGTTACGAAATATCTGTTCTCTCAATGGGTGGTAAGTGTAGAACTCTCCCATTCAATAATTTGATATCTAAGATTAATAGGCATTTTCTAGCCAAAGATATAAAGGAATGTAGATCCAAGGAAGAGGGATGGAGTTAAGATACATTTCAGCCGTGACCTCACTGGATGGCAAAAAATGTTTGAGGGGCTGAATGGCCTGTTCCTGTATTCCTATTGGCAGTCCCCTTATACACCCCTCCCAATTCCCCTTTCCTTAGGCGGAACATGTAACAGGCAGAGAATCCGCTACAACTCATTTTGCGCACCTTCAGAATTTGGATTTCAGCTCTGCCCTCTGATGGATTCTATGCCTGCAACATGTAATATAGACCAGGGATGTGTTGCCAAGGGAGTGCTGCATTTGAGATGCTCCAACCTTGGATGAGAGAATAAACTAACTCAAATTTGTTCTGGGTTCAAGTAAATGTTTAAATTCCAAATTACACCATTTGAAGAAAATCAGAGGCAGTTCTGCTGGTGTCTTGGCCATTAACCCTCCCTGAAGCAGCACCATCAGCAGCTACTAGCTGCTCATTCAACACATTACTATTTGTGGGACCTTGCCTAGTCTGCAACATAGAGAGCCATTGAGGCACAAAAGGAGACCATTTGGCCTGTTGAGTCCATGCCGGCTCTGTGGAACAACCCAATCAGCCCCATTCTCATGTTCTATCCCTATTGCCATAGTAATGGTTCATATGGTTCCCTAGACTCACATGTGAGGAGAGGCCACTTGTAGAGATGCAGGAGTGATGCTAATACTCATGGTTCTATAAACAGGGGGCTTCAAGAGAGACAGGGAAAGGCAGATGATAACTACTTGGAGCCAAAAAGGCCTTGGCTCAGAGTGAGCCACACACGCAACATTGTCACTTGTTCCTTTTGCTTTCATCCAGGCAAAATTCACAAAACCATCTTGGGATTTGGTACAAATGTTCAGGTTACATCCCATGATATACCTGTACCAACTTGCAGCAAAGCAGGGAATTCTAAGCGACATATTGAGCATTTAGGGAGAGGATGGATCTTCTCTGTGCAGAAGAGGATGAGGCTGGAGGTGGAGAGTGCTGAACACTGAATGACAATAGAGTTCTATGGCAGGTTATTGTTACAGCTGTGTGTTCAACAACAACAACATGCAACTATATAGACCCAAGGGTATTTTCACAGCCACCGAGCTACATAAGGAGACATTAGGACATGAGTTTGGCTAAAGAGATAGGTTTTAACGAGGAGACAGAGGTAGAGAGAGACAGAGAGGTTTAGGCAGGAAATTGCAGAGCTTAGCGGCTCACAGCTGAAGGCACGACCACAATAGAAATTGGATTTGCACAAGAGACACAGAATTGGAAGAGCACAGAAACCTCAGGGGGAGTTGTGGCGCTGGAGAAATTTACAGAAATGGGGAGGGGCGAGGCCATGGAGGGATTTGAACTCAAGGATAGGAATTTTAAAATTGAGGCATTGCCAGACTGGTCAGCAAGTGTGAGGACTTGGTGTGAGTTAGGGTACAAGCAGCAGAAATACATCAGCCACATTGTGCCAAATCATGAAGGTTGGTACAGCAAGATGACACACCGCATTTCTTCCATTAGATTATCGGAGCTGAATTTCGGCTGCAAGACACTCGTTACTGCAGCTGGGTTAATGTTAGTATTTGACTGAATGGTGGTACAGCAGTCAAAATGTAGTGAGACAGAGGTTATTAAATGCCTTTTCAGTCAATCAACCCTCTGTCAACCTCCTTCAGATTGTTCCAATTTTTTTAGCTGACTTCCAGATTTATGATCTGGTTTGGGACCTGTAACTTTTAATTTAGAATAGACAGAGTTTAAAATCCCAGGTACTTACTAAGAGAATATAGCCACAAGATTCTACGGTTTTAAACCAATGATATAAGCTTTACTTTACAAAGTCTGTTAAGTAAAACAATTTACAATATTTATATCTTATCCTCCAACACTCAGACTTAGCATGAGGTAAATATGAATTAACAGACAAACTGTGGTCAGACACACCACACTGCACAATAAATGGCAGGCGCAACCAAGACAAATCCCACAGATTTCTCAGCAACCCACCCAGGTGTCAGTGCCCACTGGGAGTTATACAATCTCATTAAAACTCCGAATCCCACACAAGGGATTTCAAGTCTTCAGTTTTGAAGTTCTAGCCTCTGAATTCCTCAAAACCCATCCCAACTCAGATTGTTTCAACAACTGCTCAGATGGATCAATCTCTTCTCCTCAGATTGTATTCCATGGGATTCATAAAGCTGCACTCCAGCATCCAATTATTTGCACAATTTCAGCTCTTTAGCAGGCAGCTACCATCACAGCTGGTGCTGTCCCTGGGTTTCACCGAGCTGCAGTCTCCCCAGTTGCAATGACTTATCAAGGGCTCCCAAGGCTTCCTCGGAGACCTAGCCCTCTCAGCAGCACTGAGCCCACGACCTTCCGTCGCCTTTTCAGCTCCCCAGGACTTCTCCTGAGCCCCAACTACACCGGGCTATCAAATGGCTCTTAGGACTTCTCCTGTGCTCCAGCTAACAACAACAGCAACACATTTGCTGCTAGGAGCACTTTTCTTCTGCCTCCCAGCACACCCAGTCACCTGGACTGACATTTACCCTCCACTACGGGTCCCGTGGTCAGTTTTTGTGTCGCCACCATTGCACAGGTGCCCTGCTGATCTCTGCAATGGTCCCTGAAGAACCCGGAACACTGGGCTGAACATGCATGGCCTGCCCCACTCCACGCATTCGCCAGAACTCCCTGGGCATGCTGGGACTCGTAGTCCTTGACCTCCACCCAGAAAATACCTTGGGGAGACAGGTAAGTTCACATTTATTGATGCAGTCTACTCAATTATTCTGTTTTATATCATATTCAAAGTGACGCATCTCACCCAAAATCTTTAGAGTATGATTGTTCCATTTTATTTTCTTGATCAAGTGAAAAATGAACCCACTTCTTTTCTCAAGAATTTGAGCACGAGTAAGTTCAGCTTGCTAACTCCCAAGTCCCTGGAATCTAGAAGAATGAGAAATGATTTCAATGAAACTAGAATTCTTAAGGGGTTTGACAGGCTAGATGCTGGGAGGTTGACTGGGGAGTCTAGATCTACGGGTCATAATCTCAGAATAAAAGATTGGCCAATTAGGACTAAGATGAAGAGAAGTTTACTCACTCAAGGGTTGTTGAAATTTGGAACCCTCTACCCCAGAAGGCTTTGGACTCAGTCATGGTATATATATTCGAGTCAGAGATCGATAGAGACTATTGTCCCTTTGGTGGTTCTCTCAAAGAGTTATCCAATTAATCCCACTCTCCAGCTCTTTCTCAAAACCCTGGAGTTTTTTTTCTTTCCAAGTATATGTCCAATTTCCTTTTGAGAATTACTATCGAATCTACTTCAGTCACCCTTTTAGCTCATGCATCCCAGAACATAACACCTCATTGTGACACCCTGTCCTCACCCCACCTCTGGTTCTTTTGCCAATTGTCTTAAATTTGTGTCCTGTCATTGCCAATATACTTCTCAACGTTAAATTTTATCTGCCCTGGGTCTACCCATTTCACCAGTCTATCTATGTCCTCCTGAAGCTGGAATATCCTCCTCGCTGTTTACTACATTTCCAGGCATTGTGTCATCTGCAGACTTTGAAATGAAACCCCTTCTCTTCAAGTACGATTCATTGATGTATAACAAAAGGAGCAATGGGTGCCAATACTGACCCCCTAGGGAAAAAATCCACTCTCCAGTCTGATAAATTACCATTCGCCACAACTTTGCTTTTTGTCTGTTAGCCAATTTCATATCCACGCTACAGCGACCCTTTATTCCAAAGAACTGTATCGCCTTGAGGAGAAATATGGAAACAGATGGAATGTGTACCACCAGAATTCACTGCATCTCACGCAGTTAATAACTAAAGCGCAAGTGAAGAGTAAAGACAGAGTGAGGGTTTCTCTTTGACTCAGTCATATCACACTGATAGCTACTGGGAACACTGTGGTGCAGATCCATGAGAAAATCCCACTGACTGCCTCACAAAAATGTGCAGAACATAGAACTTTAATGAACCACGGTACCTGGGGTGAAATAAGCAAATTTGCATGCTTGGTTGCGATGTGAATGTCACTTTTACTGTGCTTATGTCTCAGTTACAAGCTTGTGATGACTGATTTGTTAAGGTGTAGGTAAGTTGGGAATACCTGGATGAATTTCCACATACTGTTTTTGTTTGCTGAATGTATTAAGATTAGCTTGCTGCCTGCGTGCTCCATTATCGCACAAGTACAGGCTCTGTTCCAATGGGATTAAAGAGGCTTTTTTTTTCCCTCCCTTGTGTGAGATGTGGGTGACAGCAGCAGCCAGTGTCTGTGCTGGGCAGATAGTGTGGCAGTGACTGTATCGAAAGAGACTTACAGTGTCCACATTCACATTTAATGCGAGTTAATAGACTTCCAGCAGCAGTAAAAGATTAAAGCACACAGCGTGCTTTGCCATTATTAATGCGCTGTACTGCATCCAAAATAAAGCTGTTTTTGATCGCACGCACAGAATTATTTTCTTATTCTCCTTGCATCTGAGAGACTTTATATTCAATAAACACTGGCACAGAGGGAACACTCACCCTTGCTGCATTTGATACACACGTTACTTGGACAGCATGTGCTGGCATTGAATATGTCGTTCACATAGACCAGTTTACTTTTGGTTGTCAATTTTCTCCCGCCACTCCCCCACCCAAAGACGTTGGGTGGAATCATCCCAGATTTGCACTCAGTGTGGTAGCAGGCGGGAGGATGGATGTTTCACCCGTCAGCTGCAATGGTGGCTTTTCACGCCATATCATCCCAATCCCACCTCCTTAATTATGCACTCCTGGGAAACATACCATTTCGATGGTGGGCAGGCTCTCATTCGCCCGCCACGCCCATCGCCTCGCTGCTTCATCACGCTGGGCGCCATATTTAAAGAGCAGCCGCGTACACACATCTCAGTGCTTCCGGCCCATGACTGCTGCACAGAAGACAAGATGGCTCCAAAAGGCAAGAAGACTGCAGCCCGCCCCCCCCTGTTTAATGATGCGTCCCTTGAGCGCCTTTTGGACTTAGCGGAGGCCTGCTGTGGTGTCCTCTACCCCTGCACTGGCCACAGGAGGAGCAGCAACATCACTAACCAGGTTTGGGAGGCAGTGGTAGCGGTGGTCAGCGCCAATGCCCTACAAAAGAGAACAGACACCCAGTGCCGAGAAAGGATGAATGATCTCCTCCGTTCTGCCAGGGTAAGTCATTCTTCTCATTACTCTCAACTCACACACTCTCAAACCCATCACACATCCACAGGGATCTCACTCACTGCCAATTCAAGGGACATCACAATTCACTCTCTCACACACACCTTCATTGTCCTCATCCCATCCGTGGGACCCACTCACCATCCACACACATGCCAGGCATACTGCGGATGCTGGAAAGTCGAAGGGTCATGAGGACTCGAAACGTCAACTCTTTTCTTCTCCGCCGATGCTGCCAGACCTGCTGAGTTTTTCCAGGTAATTCTGTTTTTGCCAGGCATACTTATCATCTGGCCTGGCAAGCAACCTGCTTACACTCTCTCCATCTCTATTCATACAGGACAAGCTGGCACACAACAAGAGGGAGAGGCCAAGACTGGTGGAGGAAAGACTGAAATCAAGGTCCTCATGGACTTTGAAAATAGAGTCATCCAGCTGGCTGGCGGGGATCTGGGCCGTTCCCGTGCTGATGGCAACGTCAGCGGTGCATGGCCAAGTGGGGATCCAGCAGTGCAACATCCATCAGACAACCATGCTGTGAGTGATGTGTCCTCTTTCACAGGCCTCTGCTGTGCACTAATTATCAGCAGGATTAGACAAAGTCAACATGGATTTTTGAAAGGGAAATCATGTTTGACAAACCTACTGTAGTTTTTTGAGGACATAACTAGCGGAATAGATAAGGGAGAACCAGTGGATGTATTTGGATTTTTCAGAAAGTTTTTGATAAAGTCCCACCTAAAAGATCAGTCTGCAAAATTAAAGCACATGGGATTCAGTCGGAAATGTTCAGGGAGGAAATGGACACTGAGCAGGAATTGGAGAATCCAGGGACGAGGTGACCCTAAACCTGGAAATGAAGGTTTGTGAAGAATCTTACAAAGGTGGATCAAGAACTAGAAAGGGCTTAGGGAGGGAATTCTCAGGGAATAGGGAAGAGGGAGCTGGCAGTGGAGTAGAAGGTGAAGAGAGTGCACAGAAGGCTAGAGCTGGAAGAGGTAAGAGCATGGACTGGGGTGTAAGATTGGAAAAGGTTACAAAGGTAAGAGGGGGGAATCAGCTGGGGGAATTTGTAAACAGAGGTATGGAATTCACTGCATTGCAGGGCGGGGGGGTGATGAGTGAAAGAGATTCGGGGCAGAATAGGATGTGGATGGTAAAGTATTGGACTGCGTTATATGGTATGGGCTGAGTTGAGTCTGGAGGTAACATAAGCATGGCTTTGATGAGTTAACTTAGCACAGGCCAAGGATCAATTCTGGGACCTTCTAAAGAAAGGGAAAGAGTTGCATTTAAATAGCACCTTTTACAAACTCAGCCAATGAAGTAATTTTGAACTGTAGTCACTGTTGTCATGTAGGGAATGTGTCAGCTGATTTGTGTACAGCAATGCCCATAAAAAAGCATTAGAATAATGACCAGATAATCTATTTTGAGTAATATGAATTGAGGGACAAATGTTAGCCAGAACACTTTCACTTCTTCAAAATAGTACCATGGGATCTTTTATATTCGCCTGAGAGGACAGCTGAGGTCTCCATTTAATGTCTCATTTGAAAGATGGCATCTCCCACTGTGCAGCACTCACTCAGTGTTACACTGGATTGTCAGCCTAGAAACCTGTGCTCAAGTCCCCGGGGTGGGAATTGGACCTACAACCTGCTGACTCAGAAGCAGGAGTCTGTGTGGCTTCGGACCACTTAGGACTTAGGAGCCCTGCAGATAGTGTGAGTTAGCTTCCTTAGGGTGAAACAATTGCTCGGTCTCCCAGTTCCACTGTCGGTTTGGGGTCGATGCAAATCACAAGAACCGGGCAGTCAGATGAGTGAAAACATTCTAGGCTTAAAGGATGTGAAGGGAGTGGGGAGAATTTCAAACAAGGACCGAGAAGCATAACAATACACAGCACATCAGGGCAAAGCTGAAGAAGCAAAGTCACCGTTAAGCAGCACAGACAGCAAATAAGACATTGAAATGATTTCCTGTTATCAACACACAGATTAAAGTCTAATCATTCTGTCACTGATAAGAAATCAGTTTTACAACTTGTCATTTTGCAGCCTGCAATCTTCGAGTCTGAGTTAGGTTTTTAGCCTTGAGGGATTAGTCCTTGGAGGAGCTGATGTAGCTACTGGATGGGAAAGATTCCTCGAGCCACAGTGATCATTGCCTTGGAATTTCATACCAACGGCAGTATCCCAAGTTGTCTATAACGATGCCCCCAGTAAATTATACAGCCACAAATTGGTCCCATGCAACTGGAACATGAAGCCCCTATAGCCATTTTATCACTCAACTATTCAGTGAAACAAGATGGCTCCTGCCAACAATATACAAGTTCAACTAATTTTCAGAAATCCTGGTCCATCCAAGCTTCAGTCAACTCCAGTTTATTTTTCCACAGGTAAAAGTTTTATTGGGCATGCCAAAATGTGTCTCCTTCAAATCCGAAGAGATGGCTCATCCAGGCCAATCAACCCAAGAATGTTTAATTGAGACATTTGGCTTATGAGAGCCATTTGGGTTTTATTGATCCTGGGATGTCAAAGTCACCAGCAGGAATCAATTTAGTCACACACAGGCTGAAAGGACCCTGAGCATGATTCCCCATTTATGCTCAGTTAGCTGCCATCCAAAGCTGCAGCACAGGCACTGCAGTTGGCCTCCATATTCCCCTAGCAATGAAAGAGGGCAAAATGCCAAAATTCTTGTTCAACACAGACCAGTGATCTTTAATGGGAGTGGGCGGGATCAACCTTGACCTGTGCTCACCTCTTTAGAGCACCCACCAATACTCAGTGGCTCGACTGATAGCACCTGTGGGTTCAAGTCCCACACCAGAGACTTGAGCACACGTTCTAGGCTGATACTCAAATGCCAGAACTGAGGAAGAGCCACAAACAGAAAGGGCACTGGAAGTGGAGCATTGACAGATGGGAAACCCAACCAAACATCACTTCAAGATCTGAGAGAGTCAGTTAAGTATATTCAAGGCCGAGATAGACAGATTTTTAATCAGTAAGGGAATCAAGGGTTATGGGGAAAAGGCAGGAAAGTGGAGTTGAGGATTATCAGATCAGCCATGATCTCATTGAATGGCGGAGCAGACTCGATGGACTAAACGGCCTACTTCTGCTATGTCCTATGGTTTTATGGTTAGAGGTGCCACCTTTCAAATGAGACGTTAAACTGAGGCACTGTCTGCCCTCTTGAAAGGACCTAAAAGATCCCACAGTGCTATTCGAAGAAGAGCATGAGAGCTCTATCAGTTTCCTGGATAATACTTATCCCTCAACCAACAGATGATAACAGATAATCCAGTCATTTATCTCGTTATTGTTTCTGGGATCTTGCTGTGGGCAAATTGGTTTCTGCGTTTCCTCCATTACAGCAGTGAATATGCCCGGAATCTTCCATACTGGGATTTAGGTTTCGTGTCGAGCACGGATGTGACAGCACTTTCCACTGGGGGTGGTGGGGGGGTGCGGTGCAGGTGATGGTGGGGGGCGGTGTGGGTGATGGGGGGCGCAGATGGATGTTCACACGCATTCTTGCCCTGTTCAGCTCATTACATATGCATCCGCAAGAAGCTCGCTGATTCTCATGCTGGGGACAGGCAGGAAGTCACCGTCCCCAGCATTACCTCATGGGGGTTGGCAGTCTGGGTGCAATATTTAAAGAGCACCCGGACAGCCTGCGCTCTTCCTCCCACCTTTGCGTGGCCACTGGCTCCACGTTTCCACGCTAACCCTTCCTCCCTTCCTTGGTCATTGTTCAGGCAACTTGCACTGCCAACACCCAGTCTCCAGCACAGGCTGGCATTTCCAGACACTCCCTAAAGAGGACAATGCAGGGCGACTCACTGTTAATCATGGGAGAAGTCTACCTCACTAGGTTCACACCATTTACATGCAGCCGTGATTATGAACGTTCTAATTTCTTGCTGGCGAGGAATTTAATTTGGAGGCGGCGCTTAATTCTGGTGAGGTGGCCTTTTAATGAGCGTGCATGACATGCGAAAAGACTTCCTGTCATTGTTCGTCGGGAAGCTTGGTCAACCTTTAACCTGCTTTTAAAGTCATGAGAACATAATTTCGAAAGTTCAGCCTGCTGTAAGGAAGCTGATTTTTGTCCTCACGCCAAATGAAGTTCCCCTGCCCGCCAAGCTTCACACTGCTGGCAGGACCGGAAGATTCCGCCCTACACTTCTAAAGCACTTGGTTGTGAAGCACTTTGGGGCACTCTGCAGTTGTGAAAGGTGTTACATAACTGCAAGTCTTTCCTTCTTTTGCTTACTTTACACACAATAAAAACACAGAAATTCAGCAAGGTAGAATCATAAAAATAGTCCTTTGGTAGTACAAAACTGGAGTATTGCTGAAAAAAGAGACATGCCTAAGTTTTTTTGTCTTGCACTCATCAGGACACTCGCAAGGATACCAATATAAAAGGAAAACACAATTTATACTGTATGTGAAGAGAGCGCTGATTGGTTGGGAAGTGGCATTACCATGGAGAATGCACCAGTGAGGGTGACTGACATTTAACTGCCAAACATTGTTTGAAATTTAAACCAAGCAACTTGACTCTGACTGTTCAAGGTATTGCCCTGAGGAATGAACCAGTGAATGGCTGTCACTTATTTTGTTTAGCTGAAACAGGCACAATGTGTGCGTGTTCTTTCTGTCTGCAAAGAACAGGGCTCTGTGTATTAATATATGTAGTTTCCAGCACAAACAAATGCAGCACACGATGAGCCCAACTGACAATCTTAAGTTGGTTGCCAGTGTAATTCTTAGCACCTTGAGGATTATTTAACAAATGTTGTCCAGTCACCGAATCATGTCTAATGTTGGACACTATGTTGTGAGTTTTGCAAGCACGGGCTGGTTGGATACGGTCTGTACCCTGCCCGTTGCAAACAGTGGCTGGGACATGCTGTTTGATACGATCCACCAGTCTTTAAGACGTATGACCTACATACCTAACATCACACTGGCACTGAAATTCATATACCATATTACTCATTTGTGTGGTAGGCAGAATATCTTTTTGGCTTGACGGCAGCATCCTGTCAGTGGTGAATACCACTCGTGTTGCTACTGCATAGCAGCAGCGTGAAACAGCTAGCTTCATCTGTTGCTCAATTATTGGTGCTGCAGCAGTATGTCATGGCGATCTAGACCCGCCACCATTGTGTGAATCAGTATTCATTGAACTTATGAACTCGGCAACTCGCACAGTTGGATTCAGTTTTAATGACACCTAGATGCCCAAACAGATGGCATTGCCATGGGATCCCTTCTAGGCTCAGCTCTCGCAAAAATCTTTGTTGGATCCCATGAGAAACATGTCTTCAATGGAATGATGCCTGACCTCCTACCCCTGGCTTACTTCCGATGTGTGGATGATACATTTGCTATATTTAAATCTGCAGCCGTATGTAACAATTTCCTTACATGCCTTAATGGGCTCCATCCTGCGTTCAAATTCACCTTTGAAATGAAGCAGTCAAATGAACTCCTCTTCCTTGACGTATTAGTTGAGAAATCAGCCAGGGAGTTCTCTATCATGGTCTACCGCAAGCCTGCCTTCACTGGTCAGTATACATATTGGGATTCTTACAGTTCCACGCGGTATAACATTGCCTTATCAGCAACTTGTAATTAGGGTCCGAGCCATTTGCTCACTATGCAAGCTTGATGTTGAAATAAGATGTATCGAAGGCATCCTGCAGGTCAACGGCTACCCTGATCAGATCATTCCGCGCTGTATATCACGCAAACTTATGAATGGGTCTAAGGCCATCACTTTCAGCCCTGCAAAGTGCTCAGTCTACCTCAGATTGCCCTGGAAGGGCAAGGTATCTCAAAAATTTGAGCAACAGATGAAGTTAGCTAGTTCACGCTGCTACTATGCAGTAGCAACACGAGTGGTATTCACCACTAACAGGATGCTGCCGTCAAGCCAAAAAAGATGTTCTGTCTATCACACAAATGAGTAATGTTGTGTATGAATTTCAGGGCCAGTGTGATGCTCGGTATGTAGGTCATACATCCCAAAGACTGGTGGATCATATCAAACAGTATTTCCCAGCCGCTGTTCGCAATGGGCAAGGTACAGAACGTATCTAACCAGCCTGTGCTTGCAAAACTCAAAACTCAAATAGTGTCCAACATTTGATGTGATTCCATGATTGGACAACATTTGCTAAATAATTCTCAGTGTGCTAAGAATAACGCTGACAACCAATTTAAGATTGTCAGTTAGGTGGCGCATTTGCATGTACTGGAAGGCACATATATTAATACACAGGACCTTCTAATTGCAGACAGAAAGAACATGTACACACATTGCATCTGTTTCAGCTAGCAAAATAAGTGACAGCCATTTTGCTAACTCATTCCTCAGAGCAATGCCTTGACCAATCAGACTCAAGCTGCCTGATTTACATTTCAAACAACGCTTGGCAATTAACTGTTAGTCACCCTCACTGGTGCATTCTCCATGGCAATGCTACTTGCCAACCAATCAGCACTCTTCGCATGCAGTATAAATTGTTGTTTTCCCCTTATATTGGTATTCTTGTGAGTGTCCTGATGAGTGCAAGACAAAAAGCTTAGACACGCTTCTTTTTTCAAGAATAGAATCACACAGTACCGGAAGGAGGCCATTCAGCCCATTATGCCTGCACTGGCCCCTTGAAAGAGCTATCCAATAATCTCACTCTCCCTGCTCTTCTCCAGTGTCCTGCAATTTTGGTTTTTCTTTTTCATGGTGGGCGCAGAGTGAAATCCATTTGATCTTTTAATTTCTGTGTGTGATTTGTATATGTTGACATTACCTGACCTTGAGCTGTTGTTTGGTAGTACAGAGCTTGACAATCACTGAAAAAAAGAGATTTTTTTTGTCAAAATTGTTTGTCTTGTACTCATCAGGACAGTTCACAAGAATGCCAATGTCAGAGGAAACACTATATACTGCATGAGAAGAGAATGCCGGTTGGTTGGCAAGTGGCTTCTACCAATCAGAGTCTACTTGCCAATCAATCAGCACTCTCTTCTTGTACAGTATAAATCTGTCGCTTCCCCTAACACTGGCATTTTCTTGTGAATCATCTTGATGGGTGCGAAACGAAACGCTTTGACAAAAAAATCTCTTTTTTCAGCGATGACCTTAAGTTCAATCAACTTTGATAAAGCTTTGTGTGCAGCCTTTATAGATGGATTAATAACACGCCATATGATGCAGAAGCTAGAAAAATACAGGAAGTATTCTGGGCCTGAGGGAGATCTACCGAGTTCAACAGGCTTATGCTTTGAGGTTGAATTGGCCCGTGTCTTCTGTATAATAATTTATTGAAGAGGGGAAGGAAAATATTAAATGAAATCCCAGTCAGGCTTGTACGTTAGAGTTGCTAGAATTAACTCGCTAATTTTTTGGAAAGAGAGAATTACATTTTTGCCATTAGCAAAGCCAACTTAATTGGGGGCTTCTCATCTTAAAGGAACCGACTGTATTCCTCCATCACCTGCACTCCACAAACCTTTCAAAGTCCAAACTTGCCATCAGCTAATCTCCAATGCTTGATTAACTTCATCCTCTATTTCTTCAACCTTGATGGTGTCCTGCACTGAGCACTTCAATTTTTTTATCAATAATTATGCATATATGTTTTAAATCTCATGAATAACACTATATAACAATCGTAACATGGTAAAAAATGTCCCAAAGTGCTTCACAGAATCACAGAGTGCAGATGAGGCCCTTCGGCCCATCGAGTCTGCACTGACACAGGAGTGTATCAAATAAAATATGATGCTGAGCCACATAGGGAGACATCAGAACAGGTAAAAGTTTAGTCAAAAAGTTAGGTTTTAAGGAGTACCATAAAGGAAGAGAGAGACCGACAAAGAGGGTAGAGAAGGAATTCCAGTGTTTAAGGAGGAATCTGAGCACAATTCCCCACTCTCCTCCTCACCGAGCAGATGTTGAACTCAGTTGACCTTCCTCAGAACCAGAGTTGTGCCCAATAGTTTCTGCATCACATGACTTGTTATTAACCTATCCACAAAGGCTGCTCACAAACCTTGGGCGAAGTTGATTGAGCAGCTGATTGAGAAAGGTGCAGGATTGCCAGCATTTCTGACAGGTCCCCCGATAGCTTTGTTCTGCTATGCTGTGGGCCGGAGGAACGTTCAAGGCCTCGATGTGTTTAAGTTGCAGCATTATTAGCCACTTCAAAGCACACTCCAAAATCCAAAATGCTGGCTCTTTAACTTCAGACTGCTTCTCTTTTGTTTTGTTTCTATTTGCTTTAAGGGCTTTGCTTTATGAAGGGATTTTTGCTCCTGCAGTACCAATGAGTCTTTACAAACAGACTGGTCAAATGGAATATCAAGCATGGGACAGCAATGGGAGCAGGACACAGCCATTCTTCAGTGAAAATCACTATAAGAACAGGGAACCTAGGAACAGGAGTAGGCCATTTGACCCACCAAGCTAGTTCCGCCATTCAATGAGATCATGGCCGACTTTCTACCTCAACTCTACATACATCCTATCTCCTTAGATTCCAAAATCTCTGTCTTGAATATACTCAACAATTAACCATCCACAGCTCTCTACAGGGTAGAGAATTCCAAAGATTGAAAACCCTCTGAGCGAAGAAATTCCTCCTCATCTCAGTCTGAAATTGCTGATCCCTTTTCCTCCGAACGGACAGTTTCAAAACGTTTCGACAGTTTCAAAAGTAAATATCAGTTTAGCGTTAATTGAAGAATCACAACTTCAAAATGGTCTAAATCTAGGGTTGCCACCTTTTACCCAAGTCCACAGGCATGCGCGAGGCAGGTGCAGGAGGGAGAAGGGCTGACGGACTGAGCTCTGACATTTTCTTTGCTGAAAATTCAGCAGCAAGGGTTGCTGAATCATCCGGGAAAAAAAATTGAACATCCAAATATTTTAAAAGTCTCTGAGCAGTTGGTTTGTAGTTTCAAAATGTCTTGATACTTGGACACGAGGATGTTCGGTTGCTATGACAACAATGCTTCGGCTGCATTAAGCTTTAGGCCAAGATCATGCTGATGGGATGGTTTGACACTTCCAGTAAAATAACTTAACCTGTCAGCATTAGCATTACAGGAACATTTTACCACAGGCCCCATTATTACAGAGTAGCCTTCCTGTGGGTACTACATCAAGTGCACAAAACAGACACAGGCCATTCAGCCCAACAGATTCATCCAGCATTTATGCCCCATATGCATCTCCTCCCACTCTGCTTCATCTAGCCCTATCAGCGCAACTTTCTATCCCTTTCACCCTCATGTGTTTATCTAGATTCCCCTTAAATGCTGTTCAAACAGTTCCTTGGCAGTACAGGACTTGAATGTCATTGAAGAGAGGGACAGGTTGCTCAAGACTTTTGTCTTGCAGTCAGGACTGGACAAATGTGAGAATGCCAAATTTCAAACAATCACAACAATTTATACTAACACAGTAGTAGGATAAAATCTAGTACTAATAGTATAAACTGTTGTGATCGTTTGAAATCTGGCATTCTTGTGTTTGTCCTGATGAGCACACGATGAAAGGTATCAGCAACATGTCTCTCTTTTCAGCAAAATGCTATTCAGCTCAACTATTCCTTGTGATAGCAAGTTCCACATTCTAACTACCCTGAACAAAGAAGTTTCTTCTTAATTCCCAATTGGATTTATTGATAATTTTATATTTGAGACAAACTAGTTTTGTGTTCCCCACAGATGAAAACATCTCCACAGTTACCCTGTCAAACCATTTCATAATCTTAAAAAACCTCTATCAGGTCATTGCTTGGTCTTCTGCTTTCTAGAAAAAAGAACCCCAGCTTGTTCAGCCGTTCCTGATAAGTACATCCTCTGAGTTTGGGTATGATCCTTGTGCCTGGACTATTAATCCAAAGGTTTAGGCTAAGGCTCTAGGGACATGGGTTCAAATCCCACCAGGGCAGCTAGTGGAATTTAAATTGAGTTAACAAAATCTAAATTGTAAACTAGTCTCAGTAGTGGCGACCATGAAACTATTATGCTGCAGCCAATGGTAAAGGTTGAGTTGCTCAAATCCTAGAGGGAAACTTGAAACAACTGTCACAACCCATTTTTGCAATTTGTGTGTTTCAAGATACAGGCTTTGAATTCAGTAGTAATAAGACCACCGAGTCTCAAGGGGTTTTTTGTACAACTAAATTAAACATTTATTAATACAAGAAAGATTGTAAGCATATACATATGTCTACAAAATTACTACTATAATAAATACAAAAATCCCCTAATTAATCTGACTCTCAGTTATACCCCCGTTAAGGCAACAGGGAATCTTATAGATTTAAACGGACACCTGGCAGAGCACACCCTGGACAATCGCATTCAAAATGAGTTTCTTTCAGCTCTGGGTCCTTGCAGACAGCAGCTTGAGGCTTACAGGCTGGAGGCTTCTCACACTCGTTGAATCTTAAAATGCCTGTACCTTGCACACAGTCTCCTTTCTCCTTTATACATATCTTTCTCTTTGAATGTAAATTTCCCATTGTATCAATAGACTTTTAACTTTACGTCTTCGAACAATAACATCCTTTCATCCCACCAATTTTATTAGTAAGCTGAAATAAAAACACATTGCTTGACATCTTCCAGCTAGGTTTAAGATTTCTTGAATGATTTCTTTTAACAAGTGCAAGTTTACACTGTACCTTCTACCCTCCTTCTGTTTACCTAATTACCACCTCAAAACTACTATACATGAAAGCACCTGGCTTTAATCCAATTAAGACGCACACACATAGACACAGACCCCACTAGAACTCTAATTTGAAATAATTTCCAATAATATTATTATATCTTCTTGACAGAAACGATCATCAATTATATAAACCCATCTGGTTCACTAATGTCTTTGTTTACTCGATTGTTCCCTGAGATGGGGGGATTATCTTATGTCGCAATGTTAGACAGGCTGGACCTGTTTCCATTGGATTTGGGAGAATGATATTATTGAAACATATAAAACCCTGAGCAGAATTGACAGGGTGGATGCTGAAAGGATGTTTCCCTTTGTGGGAGAGGCTAAAACCGGGGACACAGTTTAAAAATAAGAGGTCTCCCATTTAAGACAGAGATGAAAAGTTTTTTTCCTCTCAGAGGGTCATTAGTCTTTGGAACTCTCTTCCCAAGAGAGCAGTAGAGGCAGGGTCATTGAATATTTTTTAAGGTAGAGGGAGATAGATTCTTGACTAGCAAGGGAGTCAAAGGTTATCAGCGGAAGGCAGATTGAGTTGAGGTCACAATCAGATTAGCCATGATCTTATTGAATGGGGGAGCAGGCTCGAGGGGCTGAATGTCCTACTCCTGCTCCTAATTCATATGTTTGTATGAGCCTCTTCTGCACCTTCCCCAATGCCTCTGTACCAGAATTGTGCACAGCACTCCAAATATGGCCTAACCAAGGTTCAACACAAGTTTGACATACTAATTCCAAACCCACAACTGCTACCATCCAGAAGGTCAAGTGCAGCAGAAAGATGGGAACACCACCAACTGGAAGTTACCCTCCAAGAAGTTACCCTCCAAGTCACTCACCATCCTGACTTGGAAAATATATCACCATTCCTTCACTGTCGCTGGGTCAAAATCCTGGAACTCCCTCCCTAACAGCATTGTGGGTGTACCTACACCACATGGACTGCAGCGGTTCAAGAAGGCAGCTCACCACCACCTTCTCAAGGGCAATTAGGGATGGGCAATAAATGCTGGTCCAGCCAGCGATGCCCACATCCCATGAGTGAATAAAAAAAGTAGTCTTACAGGACAGTAACACAATAGAATATAAAATCAAGTGAGATGTAAGAAATGCATCAACTTGAACCTGCCATGTTCCCTATGGATGGGCGCAGTTCATATCAGAGCAATAGTTTGCGCGAGGGTGAACAATACATAGAGAGGGAGAAACAGAGTGAGAGGTGAGGGATAAAGTGGTGGAGGGCAACACATTAAAAAGAAAACTGAAAATGAAATTCAAAGCAAATATGGAAATGGTTGGAAAGGACGGAAACCAATTAATGTACAAAAACAGAGTAGTAATGAATATAACATATCGATGTACAAACAGGCAAGGAGAGAGATAATTAAACACCAGGGGAGAAAAGTAATGGAGATGCTTTCATTGCCAAAAATGGAAATAAATAACTGTGACAATGCATGAAGAAAGAAATCAAATGGCTAAGAGACTAGAGAATAGAAAAATAATGATTGGGAGGAAGAGTGAAGAGAAAAGTGAAGTGGGATGATGAATTAGTTGTGTGGCTGTTTGAAACTCTCTACTCAGTTGCCTCTGATGCACCATTTCCCATTGAAGGATTTTTGTACTGCCCACCCCCCTCCCCCACCACCCCCCCCCACCCCACCCCCCCAACCCCCACCCACCACATCTACTGCCCAATCTTCGCCCTGCTCTCCTGACGTGGCTGTGTCTTTGCTGATGTCCATCTCTGTCCATTGTCCTCCTGTCCAACCACCTTCCAAGGTCTCTGCACTCTTACAACTCTGGCTTCTTTGCACATCGCTAATTTTCATTGTTCCGCCATTGGGTCATGTCTCAGAGAAGTGCTCAGTCACTATATAAATACAAATCCTTTTCTTTCTTTGGGTTGGTGGTGGGAGCCAAGCTAAATGGCCAGTCCCGTGTATGGCCTCTGGTTAGCTAGGTCCAGCCTTGGCTGCAGTTCGCTGCTGTCACACAGAACTGCTTCTGAATGTAAAAGTAACTGGGAAGCAGCTCTCAATGAGGTGTAAGCCATAGAAATTCACAGAGACTTGATGGAGGCAGCTTCAAACAAACACAGCCCAATGGAAAGCTGATGGGATTGGATGCAACACCAGTTTTACTCTCCATTGAAATCAGTGGTGGGTAATATTGGATTAGGGGTAGAGCGGGGGGCGGGGGTAGGTCAAACTGGAGATCCATTCGATCCCCTGTGTTTCCCAACTGGAGTGTTAAGGTTAGATTTACCCCTGATCCAAGTTGACTTTGCCTGTAATGTTATGACAGCTACAAAGGGGATAAGTATAGCTTACAATTTGCAGATGACCTGAGAGTTTATTGATTTTTTTTACATAATTGCACTTAAACTGTTTGCTGGGAGCACAATGATTTACAGCAGTGGCCAAATGGTGACTGACTATTGATTAGGCCTTACTAATAACTAAGTGGTCCATTGTTAAAAGTCTTGTGCCACACTGGACACATATGTGATATCATAGAATACCCTGTTGAGGCCAAGATACCAATTATTATTCATATTGGAATAGTTACTGATGGTTCAGGTACAAGGCTGCTCCTCATTGGACCTCTATATTTTCATTACTCCAGCATTTAGAACAAGCTTTCCTGCTTAGCTTTGTTAGGCCTTTGGAATTTTCTGAGTTATATAGGGCAACATTGCTCTGCATTGATTTCTTTTTGTTTATTATTCAGTTGCCTCTAATGCACCCATAATTGCTTCTTGCATGGTAACAGCAAATCCTGGATCGATAGCAAAATACTGAAGTCTATTTGTCGGTCAAATTACACTTTTCTTCTTAAGGTCAAAGCATTCACTGTTCGTTCTGGAGATATGTTTATATTCTCCATGACATTTTGTTTTTCTTTTAAAAATAAATAGAGAATCGTGGGCTGGCATTTTGATTTCCTCCTTGAAAGCATCACCCCTCCTGCAGTCCCAGGGTCGCCAATACCCCTGTGGTGTCCAACCGCAGAGGTCCTTGTTGCCCATCCCTAATTGTCTTTGAATAGAACATTTCAGAAGACAGTCCAGGGTCAACCACATTGCTGTGGGTCTGGTGGCCAGACTGGGTAAGGATGGGTCTTGATGACAATAGTTTCATGGTCACCATTACTGCGTATTCTGGATTTACCAATTGAACTTAAATTCCATTAGCTGCCGTGGTGGGATTTGAAGCTATGTCCCCAGAGCATTAACCTGCACCTCTGGGTCGCTGGTCCAGTGCCATTACCACTACCACCATCTTCCCCAAACATAACACTCCATTGTGATACCTAAGTTACTGTAACTATATGGGACAGGGTTAGAGAGAACACTGGGTCTTTTCCTGTCCATAATTTGGTATGTTCACACATTTTTTACTAACATAAACATCTCCCCTTCATGATGCTTTCACTTGGTGCAACAGCCAAATCACAACGATACTATAAGCAACATCCTCATGTGTGCGGGTCATTAAAAACCTGAAGACAGGTAAGTAAGGCAGCATTTTATGGGAGATGTGGCTATTCTTTGTCAGCCAACTGCCGTGGTGCACTGCATGCGTAGTATAAACCATACAAGGTGTGCTGTTTACACAGGATAATGGTGAGTGAGCTTTACTGAGAAACTTGGTTTGCAAATACCTTCAGAGGCTGACTCTGCAAAGTGGCAGAAGCATTCAGTCTTTCACAACAACCCACTGAAAAGTGTACTGCACCAAAAATATGTATTCACAATGTTTAATTCAAGTGCATTTGTCTTGTAATCCTCCATTGAGACTTGTACAATAGTTACTGTGCGTCTGGCTAAGTAATGCTGGGCCCATAGCCACTTTATATTTTTTTATGAAATTTGCATCAGGTAAGAATGTGAGATGAGGACAGAGTGCAGCAAATGTTTACATATTTGATGTTCTCTCTGATAGTGTGACAAACCTGTTAATGTGCATTTTGTCAGTTTACACTGGCACTGTGTAAACTGTCATCAGTGAACCGAGTGAAACCATTGGTTCATTAATAAAAGAGATGAAAAAAAAACAATATTGAATAGACAATTTGGATTCTACAGCCCACAGGGGGTCAGTTAAGCCTATAGTGAACATCAAGTAATGTAACAAAAGAGCATATGTGGCTTTAATTAAGAGCTGAGTACATTAATAAATCTAATGTTGCCTGTCCCAGATGTGATACCTGCTGGATCATTCAATACACTGATTAATAATCAATTTTAAAATTTATCTCAGGTAAACTAAGCGAATCAAGTGCTAAGGGAATAGGGCGGGAAACTGTTTGAAGAGAGGCTCTGCTCCTATTTCTTACCTAAATGTTATTGTTCTGCTTTTCCTGGCCTTTGAGGATTTATTTTTAAATCGAAAGTTTTTTTTTAAAAAGTACATAACCCACCGCTTAAAATAAATTCTGACAGAAAACTATTTTGAGAAGTCAATCCCATCTGCAATCTTTTTTCTAATATTTTAATCAGGAAAATGCTTTGTAATAAAATCGATTAAGGAACGTTAGGAAATTCAACCTAGCAAACATGCTCCACTATTTTGGTAACCATGGCAGCGCTTCATTTTTTTGAGCCCAATTCCCTGTCCACTTTCCATTATCCCAAATCCACATTTTTCCCCCGCTAAGTACAAACACTTCAATTGGTTCTTTCTATGGTAGCGTTGCCAACCCTTCAGGATTGCCCCGGGCACTCCAGGAGTTAACTATTATTCTAAAGGACGTAGCTGCAAGAAACACCTAGGAGTAAAGTCACAAGAGGCATTAAAAAAAAATGTTTTTTAAATAAATTCATTTTGCATTTCTATTTATTAGTTCTAAACCTATTGAGTTTTGCAACAGTCTGTTTGACTGACAGTTAAGAGCCATGCAATGGTGCAATCCTATTCTTCTTTCAGCTTCTCCCTTTTTACCTGGGGTCGTCACAATGCTGGCTGGTCACCCTTCTCCATCTCACCCTGTCAATCACCCATTACTCTTCCAATCCCACTATACTTAAGTCTCTCGACACCCGCATCCTTCCGTCTGGTCTTAGGTCTTCCTCTTCTCCTTCTTCCTTGCAGTCCCATCTCCAACACTTGCCTCACCACATTTTCTCTTTCTCTCTCCGCAACAGATGACCAGACCATTTCAATCTCCTCTCAGCTACTTTCTTCATTGCTCTCACACAATCTTCACTGACCACCACCACCAACAACAGCAGCCCCCCCCACCCACCCCCCGCCACCGTCTCCCAGGCTATTGATAACAGCAGAGTGTGAGAAAGAAGGTAAAACTGATTTAACAAATGTATATAAAGTAACTATACTTGTGGCTACAACAACTTTGTTCTAAACAGTTTACAACGTACAAATAATCAGTCAGACTCCGGTTTATTAAAACCTCCAAAAGCACATATAGCGTATTCCCAGTGCAAGGCATGTAAGGACACTCTAAGCCCTACCATAAGCATACACTTCCTTAGCTTGTACATGCTTTATTAAATAGCAGTTAATACTGTGTGCATCAATAATGAATGAGTAATGGCCATCAATTAGACTATTAGGTTTGGCTCAGAATGTGTGCACCATTGGTAAGCGAATTCCCAACCCTAGTTTCCCTTAAGAAGGTAATGGTGGGTCTTCTTGAATCACTGCAGTTTGTATTGTGAAGTGCCATTAGGAGTGAGTTCTAGTATCTTAACCTAGAACCTTAAGTTGCTTTATTCAAATCATTAGATAACTTCAATTCCTCAGCATGAAAAATTTATTTGAATTATTGGAGGACGTGTATTGAGCGAGTTTAAAATGCACCATGGTAGCGTGTGTCATTGGAAATGTTTTGAATAGCCTACAGGCTATTCGACCAGGTGAGTAGAATATAGTCCTTCAATCACTCCTGGTAAGGGCTTGCACAATTGTTTTGAGTTCCTCACAGGTTTTAGATCTTGCACACTCGTGATCATTGGTAGTGCGCAGATAACGATGGAATATTGCAGCGATTTTTTTCATATTCTCTATGAACACTGAATAGACTGTGCACTCCAAAATTTTCATGATAAATTTGACTCTACCTGTTTCCCCGCAGCACACACACCTATTTATTATATTTGATTCCTGGGCACTGCGTTAAAACATGGTTTGACAAAGCATGAGCCAATTTGATGGGGAAACCTCAAAAGTTTACCTCAATATATTTCTACTATTCCTGCCAGACTTTTGGGAACCAATTAGCATTTTTGCAGAAGTATCTATGGATGACACTCAGACAGATCAAGGACCAAGAAACAAACTGAGATAAGTCAGCTTATCCACCCCCTTCACCTCCCTCTCCAACTGCCATTGCCTCTGATTTAATTAAGAACCAATGCCTGTTAATACCCTAATCACTGGGCGGAATCTTCCAGTCTCGCTGAGTGTCTCACTCACTGCCTGAAAAAGCAGAAGGCTACCTACACTGGCTCTGGGGAGAAGGGCCCAATGTATATTCTGCCCATCAGGCAGTTAAACTGGGCTAATTAGTAAGTTTGCAGACGACACTAAGGTTGGAGGAGTTGCAGATAGTGAAGAGGATTGTCAAAGGATACAACGGGATATAGATCGGTTGGAGACTTGGGCGGTGAAATGGCAGATGGAGTTTAATCCGAACAAATGCGAGGTAATGCATTTTGGAAGGTCTAATACAGGTAGGAATTATACAGTAAATGGCAGAACCCTTAAATGCATAGATCGGCAGAGAGATCTGGGTGTACAGGTTCACAGGTCACTGAAGGCAACGCAGGTGGATAAGGTAGTCAGGAAGGCACATGGCATACTTGCCTACATCGGCAGGGGTATTGAGTATAAAAGCTGGGAAGTCATGCTGCAGCTGTATAGGACCTTGGTTAGGCCACACTTGGAATATTGTGTGCAATTCTGGTCTCCACATTACCAGAAGGATATGGAGGCATTGGAGAGGGTGCAGAGGAGGTTTACCAGGATGCTGCCTGGTCTGGAGGTTATTAGCTATGAGGAGAGGTTGGAGAAACTTGGATTGTTCTCACTAGAGCGACAGAGATTGAGGGGCAACTTGATAGAAGTTTACAAAATTATGAGTGGCATGGACAGAGTAGATAGTCAGAAGCATTTTCCCAGGGTGGAAGAGTCAATTACTAGGGGACATAGATTTAAGGTGAGAGGAGAAAACTTTAGAGGAGTTGTGCGGGGCAAGTTTTTTACACAGCGGGTAGTGAGTGTCTGGAATTCGCTGCCAGACGAGGTGGTGGAAGCAGGTACGATAGTGGTGTTTAAGAGGCAGCTTGACAAATACATGAATAGGATGGGAATAGAGGGATACGGACACCGGAAGTGGAAAATGTTTTAGTTTGACAGGCAATATGATCGGTGCAGGCTTGGATGGGCCGAAGGGCCTGTTCCTGTTCTGTTCTTTTCTTTCTTCTTCTTTAAGTGGACAGCAGCAGGCCTTCTTGCAGACTGAGGACCCCAGAAGATGACTTCCTTTCCGCCAAGAGCTGCCAGCCAATCAGAGGCCGGCAACTCTTGCACTCAGTAGTGCCCGTATCGGCCCCGATGCCAACCCACCAAATTCTCAGGCCCACCTCCTTCCTCACCTCCTGTGGGGAGTAAAAGGTCCTGGCCACTGATCCTAGGGGAAAGCACCACACTAGAACATAAGTAATATGAGTAGGAGTAAGCCATACTGCATAAGGCTCTGGCATAGAAAGGGCTAACATAGGATTGGGTATAGTACCACCCAGCGTGATGTAAAGGAATACATGACCCAGGTCTAGAGGGTAGTCTTAGACAGGACAGAGACCTGAGAAGAAGCAAGCATGGAGACAGCTCCTAGCTTGGACTATAATCTGTATGTCGGTGCATAGTTGTGTGTCACCAATAAACACTTTATGTTAAACTATAAACGACTCAGAACCTCTGACCTATTGAAAAGCATAGAACATCTTACAACATGGTGGCAGCCGTCGGAAAAACTCAGAACCTCACAGAGGCTGGAGCAGAAATTCAAAAGCTGGAAGGCTAAAGGAGAAGCACTCTGACCTGGCTGAAAGCAACCGAAGCAAAGACTCAGGAAGATTGCACGAGAGAAGCAAGATTGGGAGCCGAAGGCAGAACAAAAACCCACTGTCCAGCAGAGGATTCCATCAGATCACATGGAGGCCCAGCTTGAATACCCACAGCGTGAAGAGTCAAAGGACCTCGCTGGGGTGAGCTTAAAAATTATGCTCTTGGCCAGAACCTGGTTTTAAAAGTGTTTTCAGCTGTCAGAAGTCAGGGTAGCTCACTTAAGAAGCACTGCAGCCAGCCAAGGTACCGAATCAGGCACCTGACCACGTGACAGCTGAGCGTGCACCGAACCATTAAAAAATTGGCATTTTAAAAGCCAGCCAAAGCTGGGAAATGACGTCTTCAAAACCTGAAAGGCCCCAGATAGTGCGGGGAAGTACAGAGCAGTCAATTGAGAGAGTTGCTGCAGAAAATTTAAACAAAGCAGTCAGGACCGCCATTACAGTGGGAGCCCAGAAAATCCAACAAGTGCAGGAAACCCTAGTGAACTAAAAGCACACCGCGGCACCATCTTGGAATCCCTCACAGCATTTAAAGCTATACACACAAAACGTTTTCAATGACCATGGATGAGAAATTGACTTTACCAGACCAATTTGGACTGATGCAAGGGGCAAGCCATTGCATCAATGCTCCAGAACTTGCTGCGCCCCTAGCCAAGCTGTTCCAGTACGGCTACATTTGCATCTACCCGGCTATATGGAAAATTGCCCAGGTATGCCCTGTACACAAAAAGCAGGACAAATCCAACCCGGCCAATTACTGCCCAATCAGTCTACTCTCGACCCTCAGTAAAGTAATGGAAGGGGTCATCAATAGTGCTATTAAACGGCACTTGCTTAGCAATAACCTGCTCAATGACGCCCAGTTTGGATTCCGCCAGAGCCACTCAGCTCCTGACCACATTACAGCCTTGGTTCAAACATGGACAAAGGAGCTGAATTCCCAAGGTGAGGTGAGAGTGACTGCCCTTGACATCAAGGAAGCATTTGACCAAGTGTGGCATCAAGGAGCCCTAGCAAAACTGGAGTCAATGGGAATCAGAGGGAAAACTGGTTGGAGTTATACCTAGCACAAAGGAAGATGGTTGTAGTTGTTGAAGGTCAGTCATCTCAGCTCCAGGACATCACTGCAGGAGTTCCTCAGGGTAGTGTTCTAGGCCCAAACATCTTCAGCTGCTTCACCAATGACCTTCCTTCCATCATAAGGTCAGAAGTGAGGATGTTCGCTGATGATTGCACAATGTTCAGCACCATTTGCAACTCCTCAGATACTGAAGCAGTCCAGGTCCAAATGCAGCAAGACCTGGACAATATCCAGGCTTGGGCTGACAAGTGTCAAATAACATTCACACCAAACAAATGTCAGGCAATGACCATCTCCAACAAGAGAGAATCCAACTATCACCCTTTGATGTTCAACTGTATTACCATCACCAAATCCCCACTATCAGCATCCTGGGGGTTACCATTGACCAGAAACTGAACTGGCCTTATAAATCCTGTGGCTGCTAAAGCAGGTCAGAGGCTAGGAGTTCAGCTTTGAGTAACTCACCCCTGACTCCCCAAAGCCTGTCCACCATCCACAAGGCACAAATCAGGAGTGTGATGGAATACTCTCCACTTGCCTGGATGAGTGCAGCTCCCACAACACTCAAGAAACTTGACGCCATCCAGGACAAAGTAGCCCCACTTGATTGGCACCACATCCATAAACATTCTCTCCCTCCACCACCAACGCACAGTAGCAGCAGTGTGTACCATCTACAAGATGCACTGCAGGAATTCACCAAGGCTCTTTAGACAGCACCTTCCAAACCCATGACCACTATCATCTAGAGGGCCAAGGGCAGCAGATAGATGGGAATACCACCACCCCGAACTTCCTCTCCAAGTCACTCACCATCCTGACTTGGAAATATATCACCATTCCTTCACTGTCACTGGGTCAAAATCCTGGAACTCTCTTCCTAACAGCACTATGGGTGTACCTATACCACTTGGACTGCAGTGGTTCAAGAAGCCAGATCACTACCACCTTCTCAAGGGCAACTAGGGATGGGCAGTAAATGCTGGCCCAACCAGCGAAGCCCACGTCCCGTGAATGAATTTTTTAAAAAGCCAGACGCAAAATTGGGTATCTTGGAGGGGAAAATCTTTGTTACCAGAGTACATCAGGTTTAAGCGGGTAATCAGAGGAGGTCCAGATTAATATATTTTTATACTTGTTTGGTGACTTTGCAGATGAAGTAATCCTAATGCAATGCATTGATGTAGCCTCAACCAGCTTTGATGAGATGTTAAAAGCCTTTGACAAATATTTTAATCTTCAAGTTGTTGAGCACATGAGCTTCAGTTAGAAAACCCCGAGTTATGTTATGAAAGGGAAAAGACAATACCTAAGCAAGCCATACAAGGGCAGAAGAGAGACAGAGAACCATCTGGAAGTCTTAAACACCAATCTTTTTGAAAATGCTGAGACATTACCCAAACTGCAACAGCATATAGCAGTGCTGAGCGATCTGATTCTGGTTGAAGGCAGTCATGAAGCACTGCAAGCTGCAGGCAGATAAAGAAAAGATGAAATCAGGATCAGGAAATGTAAATTTGGAGTTGACGGTCAAGGAACTGGAAGGGAAAGCACTGGATGCCTCAAACTTACTGAGAACCATTGAGTCATTGGAAAATGAAATGGCTAAAATGGAAATTCAAGAACCTGGAGTGGCTAGAGAAAAGTGGAAGTTCTCACAAAGGAGCTTGAAGAGTCTCAGAAACAATTAGCCAAGGTAAAATTACAGCACGTGAACTTGAAAGCTAGCGCAGTGGAATTAGACCCTGCTCAGAAAAAACTAACCAGTGTAGAGGACCAACTTTCACGTAAGAAAATGACTTTGCTAATGAAAAATTAGATTTGATGAGAATACCGGAGTGTCACTCACAGGAAGCAGAACACTTGAAAGAAGGCTTGAAATGCCTAAATGATAAACTTGTGAGACAAATTTAGCAAAGATAGATCTTCAATTAGAACTCAATGAACTTCGAGCATCAGAAGTCTCTAGTAAGTATCATGAGAAATGCCTGCAACAGGAGAAAGAATTTCTGATGAAACTAGAGCAGTTGGTTCCAAGCAGAATTAACAACCAAAGCTGATGAAATTCATGAACTTCGATCCAATCTGAAGAACATGAAAGAGGGGATGTGCAGTATAGATGAGCAAATCCAGACTTAGAAAGCAGATAAGGAAAACGTAAACTCCCACAAGGTGGACCACACACAAAAAGAAACATTGGGTTCATACTAAGGATGAGCAGAGGGCTCATTCCCCCCAAAAGGAATGAGATAAGCCAGTAGCCATCAATTATTACCAGATGGAGAGTTGACAGGGAAAGGTTCGACTCCAAAGGAGTGGAAAAAGAGAATCAAAACTAGATGACGACCAAGTGCCAGAAAGACAACTCACAAAATAACCTCTGAAGGAACAAGGTTTGCCCAGTTCAAGAGAGCCTACTACTCCAAGAACTATTACAAGATCAAGATCTGAAAGTATTCTAAAGCCTCCAGAATGCCTGAATTTTTAAACATAGGGGTCTGAGGGGAGGAAAAGGGGTAGCATATGTAATTTAAATATGTTGGATGTACACAGTTACATTGTAAATACATTGGGTAAAGACTTGGTTAGGTATAGTGTATGGGTCTGGCATAGAAAGGGTTAACATGGCACTGGGCACAGTACCGCCCTTGGTGTGATGTAAAGGAACACATGACCTGAGTGTAGAGGGCAGCCTTGAGCTGGACAGAGACCTCTGTAGAAGCAAGCATGGAGACAGCTCCTAGCGTAGACTATAATCTGTATGTATGTACATAGTTATATGTTACCAATAAACACTTAACATTAACCTATACAAGACTCAGGACCTCTTTGTGAGACCTACTGAAAGGCATACAACATCTTACAACATATGTGGCCTGCCAATCCCACTCAGCCATTCAAGAAAATCATGGCTGACCTTGAGCTTCAACTCCACTTTTCCACCCACTTCCCATATCCCTTGATTCCCTGAGAGATTAAAAATCTGTCTATCCCAGTGCTAAATATATATCTTCAATGATGGGGCATCCACAACCTCCTGGGGTAGAGAATTCTAAAGATTCACAACCCCTTTGAGTGAAGAAATTTCTTACCATCCCAGTCCTAAATGATCACCCCCTTATCCTGAAACTGTGCCCCCCTGTTTTAGATTCCCCAACTGCTAATTACAAGCACACACTTAGGTAGCAAGCTTTTTTTTACATAGTAAGGAAAATGCCTGTGCAAAAGCAAGTTGTTTACCCTTAAATTTGGATATTTAGCACAGAGTAAATATTGACAATGCTGCATCAGTCAATGAGTTGAAGGCAGGGCAAGACTCAACAGTAGGTTTTACAGCAAACAGTCTAATTCAAAGCAAACAGAGTCTATTTAAACAGTCTACAAACTAGTGAAAACAGAACTCATAGTGCAACCACAGCAGTGTCTCCCAATAAAAGCAAGATTAGTTGTTTGGTAATACAGAACTTGAGTGTTGCTGAAAAAAGAGACATGTCAAAGCTTTTCATCTTGCACTCATCAGGACACTTCCTAAGGATACCAATATAAGGGGAAAACAACAATTTACACTGTATGTGAAGAGAGTGCTGATTGGTTGGCTCATGGGACTTCCATGGAGAATGCCTCACTGATGGTGGCTGACAGTTAACTGCCAAGCATTGTTTGAAATTTAAACCAGGCAGCTTGACCGTGATTAGTCAAGGCATTATCCTACAAAATGAGTCAGCGAATGACTGTCACTTATCTTGTTTAGCTGAAACTGGCGCATGTACATGTACAAATAACGTTCCCTGGAGAGGGAGCACGCGGTATCTGCCGGCACCGTTGAGGCCTTCCATGCCTGGTGGGCACCGCGGGGACTGGGGTGCTTTATCGACCCTCTTTATCACATTTGGGTTTGATGTTGTAAGTTTCCTTTAAATTTTGTCTTTGGTTTTGCAGTGACCCTAACTTAGGGGCTGCGTTTTATTTTATCTCTCATTTCGTTAATTTAGTTTATTTGATTGACTCTGAACGAGTTACAAATAACATGTACACACATTGTGCCTGCTTCAGCTAAATAAAATAAGTTAACTGTCAGTTACTATCGCTGGTGCATTCTCCATGGTAACGCCACTTGCCAACCAATCAGCACTCTCTTCACATACAGTGTAAATTGTTGTTTTTCCCTTATATTGGTATTCTTGTCAAGTGTCCTGATGAGTGCAAGATGAAAAGTTTCGACATGTCTCTTTTTTCACCAATACAAAAGCAAGATTATTGATTGGAGGATCATTTCAAATTCTGCATGTAAAATCAATCCCAGTACTTTATAGCAATGCAGCATCCAGGTGTGATTGACAGGGACATGAACCAATCATTCCCATTCTGGCCTGGACTTGTGGTATCATTATATGCAACCTTTTCCTCAAGCTCCTAATGTAAAACAAGTACCACTGGGGATCACTAGAGCTCACTACGTCAATAGGAGGCACACACGTACTGCCTGTGGTTAGGCAGTAATTGGAATTATGGAGAAATTAATCCATTTCAGGTGAATGAAGTTAACACCTTTTCTAAAATAAAGGGAAGGTTGTTACATGAAGTGCTCACACACTGAGATTGCAAGCTGTACTCCCTGGACTAAAGGAATTTATTGGCTCATGAAATCGACACATCCAGAGGCGCAATTCCTCCTGGCAATTACTTTAGTGAGAAAGAGTCTGAATAATCTAAACCTTTTCATTATTGATGGGAGCTATTTTATCCCACTTAGTGTTTCCACAAGCACTTTAATGGCTAACGAACTTGGTTGTATTTTGTTTGTAGGACAGAGACTTTGTCATGACCTTCAACACATCACTGCATCGCTCCTGGTGGATGCAGAATGGACCAGGCTGTGTGGCGACCCAAGTGACTTCTGCTGACCAGGCTCCTGAAGACCATCATGTTATCACAGTGACAGGTTGCCTGCTCGACTACCAGTACATTGAAGTCACCAGCAGTTCCTTACAGATCCTCCTTGCAGTTAAGTATTGATCTTAGTTTTCCTTCACAAAGAAATTCGAGGTAAAAGACGTTGCCAAGTATGGACTCACCATACTTAGCTTTTTGTTTTCCAAACTGAGAAGCTTATGGGAAGCGACAAGAACCATCATGCAGGAGACTAGCAAGGTTGATAAGAGCTGGAAAGATGATGAGGTAAATCAGGAGCGGTGATTAGGTAATGCCAAGTTTCAGGTCTTGGAAGATGAACAAGTGTCAAGAGTTGTAGTTTTGAGGTCTTGTGGAAGTATGAGTGAGGTAGAATTTGGCATGAGGAGTCTTGACTGTGTTGTCGCAGGAATACGCCAAGAATATGCATCCCAGTCCTATAGGAGAAAGAATGAATCACCCACCCTACACTCCCCCATTCCCTACCAACCAACAGCAGAACAGCATAGGCCAGGCTGATGGTCAAAAATTGCTAACCAGCCCTTTTAGTTGGGGCTTATAGAGAAGGGAAGAAAATAGTAAAATATCTCAAACTTACACATTTTAAAATGAACAAATTGGAATTATGAAGTCAATTTTGGTTTTTGGGTGTAAAAGCCATCAGGTCATGAAACCAATAGAACCTTAATTCATTTAAACACTATTCCTAGAAACACCATTCGTGTCTACATTAGACATAGTGGTTGGCAACTAGTGGGATGTGGTTATCAGTAATTTATGTGTGATTCAAGATTATGGTGACAAAAGCATTGTAATGGACAGAGCAGAGGACTAATTAGACTGCTAAGGGCACAACTGTGTTGTTGTATAGTCATGAAAAAGCAAAATAGAGGTTCTGTGTTCAAATCTCATCCTGGCAAGTTTGAAGGTGAATTCAATAAATGTTCAATAATTCAAGAAAATGGGAAGATTTGAAACAAAGACCATAAAAGCTACAAGATTGTCATTCCAAAATTTGTAACTGATTCATTAATATCCATTGAGGAAGGGGGGTTCCACATCTCTCCTCTATCTGGTCAGCGTGTAACTCCAGTCCCACATTAATTGGTCTGAAGTGCCCTAGCAAGTCACTTTGTGGTGTGAACAATTGCTACCCAAATCCTCAGATCAAATTGAAGTAGCGACTAACATGGAGCTTCTAGTCAGATGCTGAACATCAATGATTGCAATGGAAACTTGGGCCATGTCCGCTAATAGATATTTTGCAGTGAAACTACTTGTTTAATGTATAGGCTCTGGACAGACACAAAATTTTATTTAAATGTTCAAAACCGGGAAAGAAGTCATATTTCAAAAAAGTTAGCAAGGATTAAAACTTAGCAATGCTTATATGAAACCTGTTTCTCTATACAAACACACTGAAGTATTTCTTACATTTTGAATGATGGCATGTTCTGAATGGATGAAATCTTAATAGATTTCCAGCTACCGTTAATTACCAGTTTTACATGGCCTTGTGTGACTTAAAACCAATGCCCCTTAGACATTAAGGTTGCTTATTGGGTATAAATGTCGTGTCTGGCAAGGTGCAAATCTACAAACCAGGAATATCCATGGAGCCAGGGGCTGAATTTTCCTTTGCACCTTCTGGATCTTGCCGTCAGCTCAAATGTGGATCAGAAGCCCATAATGTGTGAAAAACAGTCATTCATTGTGACCAACCCCAGGGCGGCCATTATGACCAGAGGGTGGGCTCACTGTCCATTTAAGGCCAGTGTTGAAAGGGGAGCTCTTGAAGTTGGAGGTCAAGCGCAGAGCTTCCAGCTTGAAATGAGCAGCAGGATGTCATTCCAGGTAAGTGCGGGAGAGGGCGCTATGCAGATGCCCACTCTCCAACTTAAGTACAAAAAGGACTCTGCAGGTAGACCACCCACTGTGAGGGTTTGGGGGGGGGTGGGGGGGGGTTACCTCCTCCACAGGGGCATTCTGCTACTGCACCAAGGTAGCTAGGGCCTCTAGGTTTGCATGGAGTCCTGCTCCCCCCCACCACCCACTCCCCCGCCCCCAACTCTCCTGTTTGCCGCTAAAGAGGTCATCTCCAGGCTGCTAAACTGAGGGAACCTGGAGGCTGAGTGGAAAAGCCCAGTTGGCCTCCTTCGATTGGCCTTAAGTGGCCATGAACTAGTTTAAATGGTTACACTCAGCCTACTGATATCCCACCACAGGAAGATGTCCAGGATGGGGGAGGTGGTGCAGGGCGGAGCTGGGGTGGGGGTGGGGGTTGTGGAGTACTGGCATGCAGGCCAGCAGAGCTATTTTTAGCTCCTACCTCCCTCTGCTCCTGGTCCTGGTGGGGGCCTCGAGCTTCTAGCTGAATGGAAATGGAAGTTGGACCAAAGGTACAATGGGCAGCTGATCCTTCACTGTCTGTTTTACACCAACATCAACCTCCCCTACCAAAGCTGGAACATATGAACATGCAAATTAGGAGCAGGAGTAGGCCACTCAGCCCCTCGAGCCTGCTCTGCCATTCAATAAGATCAGGGCTGATCTGATTGCAACCTCCTGCCTACCTCTGATAACCTTTCACCTTTCAAGCATCAATCTAGCTCTGCCTTAAAAACATTGAAAGTCTCTGCTCCCACAGCTTTTTGAGGAAGGGAGCTCTAAAGACTTGTTAAACTCTGAGAGAAAAAAAACTTCTCCTTATCTCTGTCTTAAATGGACGACCCCTTATATTTAAACCATGACCCCTATTCGAGATGCGGAACTTCCAAATCCATGGACTTTGCTGGTTGAATAGGCTCCCTCTGGTTCAGATCCTGGGATAGGGACAAGAGGAGTATCAGCCTAGGGTTCTAATTGATTTCCATTGACCGTTTCACATGCAGGTGTGAGTTGATCATAAGGGAAGAATCGACCTTGAGTTGGGCTGGGTCGCCTTCATGGTGGAATAGCCCTGAGTGCTCACACTGGCAGGATGAAATGATGAATGGCCAATCAGGTTAGGGCCCAGAGGACTTGCCAATGCATGTGTGTGTAGAGTGCTTTGACAGCAGGATCTAATGCTCACAGGAGAGGCTAGGGAGGAAAGGAAAGGAGGAAAAGGCCACTAGCCAACAAAATATCGGATATATTCATTGCATGAAGCCTCACGAGAAGGGAAGCAAGGACTTGAGATGGGGCTGCAGCAAAATAAGGCAGATTCTGTGACCTGTCCTCTCTGGTGAAGTGTCACACTGAAAGTGGCCCCTCAAAAGCTACCCCTACATTATGCACATAAATTACACAACAGGATTTGTCCCCAAATGTTAGTGCAGTTACTTGTTAAACCTATTTTTCCATCTATGTTTCATCAAAAATGTGAGGAAATTCATGAAAGTCTAGACAGAGTAGATGTAGTGAAATTGTTCCCATTGGCAGAAGGCTGGAGAACCAGAGGACGTGGATTTAAGGTAAATGAGAAAAGAGGCACCAATGGATATATGAGGAAAAGCATTTTTACTCAGCGAGTGGTCAGTATCAGAAATACACTGCTTGAAAGGGTGGTGGAGACAGATTCAATTGTGGCTTTCGAAAGGGAATTGGATCAAGCACCTGAAGAGAGGAAATTTGCAGGGTTGGGGGGGAAATGGTGGGGGACTGGGACTAGCTGATTTGCTCATGCAGAGAGCCAGCACAAAGACAATGGGCCAAATGGCCTCCTTCTGCGCTGTGATCATTCTAAGACTCTATATCATTGTCCTTGTAAACAGAGGAGTCAGTTATTTTAATTCCTTCTTGGGATCGGAGCGTCACTTCAAGACCAGCATTTATTGCCCATCCCTAACTGCCCTTGAACTGAGTGGTTTGCTTGGCCATTTTGGAGGTGTTCAGGAGTCACCCACCTTGTTGTGGGCCTGGTAGATAGGCCAGACCAGTTAAGGGTGGCAGAATTCCTCCCCTGACGGACATTAGTGAACCAGATGGGTTTTTTATGACAATCTGGTAGTCTCATGATTATTATTAATGAGACTAATTTTTCATTCCAGATTTGTTAATTGAATTTAAATTTCCACAGCTGCCGTGGTAAGATTTGAACGCCAGCCTCTGAAGCATTGGTCCCAGTCTCTGTATTACTACTCCAGTAACATTACCACTATGTTGCTGTTCAGAATAGTGTGAATTTAATCAGGCAATCTGCTTATTTTATGCAAATATTTGAGTACTTATGATTTACGAACAATCACTCAAAAATATTTTGCAAATCTGTTGCTAATCGAACCTCCATAATCAATTAAGAATCTGGATGAGGAATCACTCCTTTGATATTAGCTGTAGCCATGAGGAAGTTCTAGTATTCACTGCACATATTCACTGCACATATTCTTCCATCTTCTGTCTATATTTTTCCATCACTCAAGGCTGACATTGACCTTTAAAGAGTAGCCATGACAAGTAGATAATCTCTTTCCTTCTTTTAGCACCAATTGTGAATAGAGCATTTACAACGAGTGAATGGAGCAGAAGCATGATATGCAGTCCACACTTCCTTACCCTCTCAGAAACCTGTAGATCATGTCTTAATGTGATTTTAGGCTGCATTTTATACGCCCCCCCCCCCCCCGCCACCGCCCTCTCACTGGGCATGTAAAGTAGGGCAGGTTTCCCACCCACCCCAAGCTCACCCTCATAATACAGCAGGTGGGCGGGCCCCAAAATCGACAGCCCGCCTGCCATATTTAAACAGACGATCTAGGGTCACTTAGGCTTGTTACTATGAAACATTTGGCGTGGGCAATCGAGCGGGAGTGGGCAGCCCAAATATTTTGTTCCGTTCCTGAGAGTGTGGGAAGGAAGGGGATAGTTCTAAATTCAGGGGCTGTCCCTTGCCGATCGAGGGATGCCTCCCCCCACCTTCCCCCAACACCCTCCAAGATGGCAACCCCCTTTCCTACCCGCCTGCAGCCTCAAAACCAACCCCCCACCTCCCACCCTGACCTACCCAAACCCTCCGTGGTCAAGACATCAGAACTATCTGTTTCCAGGGATCCATTGGACCTTCTTCCCCCCACCCACCCTTGCAGTACCAGCAGCGCCAACTAACACGCTCTTGCCAGGACTGATGGAGCTGCTGGCCAATTGGATTGGCTGGCAGTTCCCGAGGGCAGGACTTCCTCCCCAGTGAGGACCCTTGTTTATCCCACCTGCAGCGCACCATGGCTGCATGATGGGCTGGCGTGGAGCGGGTTGGCTCCACACTGACTTTGCTCCTGGGGAGAGGGTCGAACCACCCGGGCCCCATAATATTCAGGCCCTTGTGCCTGTCTATTTTCTCATGGTTCCATCCTCATCTATTTCTAATGAGAATACGACTGGTTGGAGATCCTATAGGATTGGTTTGTTCCCTATTGTGTAACAGGAAGGGAAAATTTCTTGTGTAACCGTCACCTCTCCACTGGCAGCAGGTTTGGTAACCAATGGATATGGCTGGCAAATAATTGGCAAAAAAAGCCAGGGTGAGATGAGATTTTTTTTGCAAGTCGTTATGATCTGGAAGACGTGACCTGAAAGGTCAGTGGAAGCAGAGTCTGTATAAACTTCCAAAACGGAATTGGATCTCTACTTAAAAAAAAATTGCAGAGCTACGGGTAAAGAGCTCTGGGATTGATTGAACAGCTCTTTCAGAGAGCTAGCACTGGCATGATGGGCCAAATGGTCTCCTTCTCTGCTGTATGACTCCATGGCCAGGATAGAATGAAGGAAACAGATCTTGTAGAGGAAGGGTGTCCAAGCCTTTTTGACTTTATGTGCCATTTAGATATGGACCATGGACCCTCCTGGCCAACACCTTCAACATCCAGTAAACATCCCATAACAAATAAAAGCAAGTAGCTACATTGGGCACATGCCTATGTAGGTATGTACATGATGGGCTAAGTGGTTTCCTTTCTGTGCTTTATCATTCGATGATGAGCTGATTCCTTCACTTTTAATGTAAAATGTAAGCATTAAAGGAAGGAGATTGTTTTTCTGAGACCACTGACTTTGGGGACCAGAAAAAGTTCATTTTGGGAATTTTATTTGGTACGGCTTCCAGTATTTCTATGGGGGGAGGTGTGGAGATAGAGGAGAGGGATCCAGCACTCCTCCATATTCACAAGAGGCAGAAAACGAGATGTCCATAGCCCATGCCATAAGAGGCAAGAGCTCCCACCTACTTGAAGACCCTGTACAAAATTGAGCTGCCCTGAATAACCCAGTGCCAAGTCAGCTGCACTCAGGAATACATGTTATACAGGTTCCTAATCCCAACAGTGACAGCCATGGCTCAATGGTAGCATCTCTGACTCAGAAGGTTGTTGGTTCATGTCCCACTCCACAGACTCGAGAACAAAACCTAAGCTGACTGGGGGGAGCGCTACTCTCTCAGCAGTGCTGCCTTCTGGCATCAGATGTTAAACGGAGGTCCCACCTGCTCTCTCAGCACTATTTGAAGAAGAACAGCGAAGCTCTCCCTAGTCTATTGACCAATATTTATCTCTTAACAAATGCCACTAAAACAGATTATCCAGTCATTATCCCAATGCAGTTTGCAGGAGCTTGCTGTGTACAATTTGGCTGCCATGTATCCTACACTGCCACACTTCAAAAAATATTCCATTGGCTGAAAGTACTTTGGGACACCCTGAGAGATTGTGAAATGTGCTATGAATGCAAGATCTTTATTCTTAACCAACCGTCTTTAAAGATACCGAAAGGTACAAAACCACTGACCTGAATGTGGAGCTGGGAGTTGAAGTTCAATCTAGCCCCAGAGACTCCCCCTTTGACCTCCTCCTCCCTCCATTTTGCAGCCTCCTCCACTTCTTCCCCAGTCACCCCTCACAATCAGCCTCTCAGCGACCTGATATTGGAATCCTCTTCGTCGATGAGCTGCCCGAGAATGCCCAATATCCGGCTCAGTATCCAGCCTGCCTCAGGCCTAGGGATCATTCCCGTGGAAACGGGTAGGCCCAAGACTGTGATGACAGGAAGCCTAAGGAAATTCACGGCCAACGCGTTGTTAACTTCAGTTGCCCTTAGCCCCCCTTTCGTAAGAGCCCCGCGCAAGGGTCGCCTTGAAAAGTTCTGGATGGGCTTGGATGCTGTCGTTTTATTTTATTTCTGTTGATTGACATGGTATTGAATTGTGGGAATGATCAAAAGCAGCGGTTTGAATTAAATATGGGAGCTACCTATTCGCCCACGATACTTCAATGGCCGTTTCTTTATAACTCCAGTGAGCTTGCACTATGGGACTTGATAATTACTCAATGCCGCTTCCTCACTGGTGCCATCAGCATGGTGTATTTCTATCCCACAAAAAAATTCAACCCCGAACGGGACAAGCAAGTGAGGTGGGAGAGGGAGAAAAGCATAAAATCAGGCCATAACTTTCTGTCTGATTTGTTTAAAAGCAGCATAAATTTTACTAAAAGGAAAATTGGCCCGAGATTCTCGTGGTTGCGGTCAGAATGCTTTAACAATGAATTATGTTGTGAATTCATCAACCAATATCATAAATGGTGAAAAGTTTTAGAGAGCAAATAGTATCTCTGTGAAACCGCTCTAAGTATGGGAATAAATCATTCTCTCTGGAAATTGGAGTTATTTAGATGCATGCACAATTGCTGCCCCAATTGAGATATATATATATACACTCCTATTTCACCAATGTCTATCCCTGTCCCCTGATTTGTCTCCCCACCCACAACACTCTCCCATTCCCTCCTCTCCCCCTGTGCTAAAGGTGCTGACTCCTGCTGGGTTTGGGTGTCTCATACTGCAACTGTCCTCCAGGACAGGGGCTTAGAACGTAAGTTGCCTCCTTTGTGTGTCACCTGTGGTTGGGCTAATAGCACACTTGTCTCTGAGTCACAAGGCTTTGGGTTCAGTCCCAATTCAGACACTTGATCACACAATTTAGTCTGACAACCCAGCACTGAGGGAGTGCTGCACTGTCAGAAGTGCTAGCTTTCAGATGAAATATTAAACTTATACACAGTTTTGGCCTCCGTACCTAAAGAAGGGTAGAGGAAATGCAATACAGGTTCACTAGACTGATTCCTGGGATGAGAGATTGTCCTACGAGGAGAGATTGAGTAGAACAGGCCTATATTTTGTACAGTTTAGAAGAGTGAGGGATGACCTCAGTAAAACCTGTAAAGCTCTTAAGGGGTTTGACAGGATATATGCTGAGAGGATGATTCTCCAGGCTGGGAGTCTAGAGCTCGGGGCCCCAGTCTCAAAATCAGCATTCGGGCATTTAGGACTGAGAAGAGGAGAAACTTCTTCACTCAAAAGGTTGTGAATCTTTGGAATTCCCCAGGGAGCAGTGGATGCTTTCTCATTGAGCTCACTGAGATTGGTAGATTTTTTGGTTGCTAAGGAAATTAAAGGATATGGGGAGAGGGCGGGAAAGTGGAGTTGAGTAAAGTTGAGGTAGAAAATCAACCATGATCTTTTGAAATGGTGAAGCTGGCTTGGAGCTGGCCTACTCCTGCTTTTATTTCTCATTTCCTTATGTTCTTACATTGAAGGCCTGTCTACCCTCTCATCTCAGATGAATGCAAGATCCTATGGCGCTATTCCAAGGAAGAGTTGGACAGTTCTGGGGGGTCTTGTGGCACACTGGGTAGCGTCCCTGCCCCTAAGCCAGAAGCTCTGGATTTGAGTCCCCTCCATGACTTGATGGCCATGGAAGGTGTGTTCATGACCTGGCCAAACAGGTTGATTATCAAGCTGTAAATCTGTCCAATATGCCTATGGCAGTGGTAAGAATGAGAGAGTCTCCCAGTCAGCCATACTGCAGGAGGTTTTGTGTATATGCGTGGGCGTACGTGTCTATACTCGTTGGGATTTAGAAGAATGAGAGGTGATCTTATTGAAACAGATAAGATTCCGAGGGGACTTGACAGGGTAGATGTTGAGAGGGTGTTTCCTTTTGTGGAGTTTTCTAGAACTAGGTGGCACAGCTTAATAATAAGGGGTCTCCCACTGAAGATGAGGCTGAGGGGAAATTTCTTACCTCAGTCTTTGGAATTCTCTTCCCCAGAGAGGAGTGGAGTTTGGGTCTTAGAAGATATTCAAGGCTGAGTTTGATCAGCAACGGAAACAAGGTTTATGAAGGGAGACAGGAAAGTGGGGTTAGGGCCACAATCAGATCAGCCATGAGATTATCAGATAATGGATCAGGCTCAATGGGCCAAATGGCGTGGCCATGTTGCTATTTCTTATGTTCTTATGTATTCTGTTAGAGCTCAAATAAATTAGTTATAACTCCAGCTCTCTTAACCAAGTTATCTATTTTTGCTTTCCGAGCACAGTTTCTGTGACAAATCCACCTTACCATGTCTTTATGGTGCAGCATGCCCAGTCCCTTTCCTCATTTAGATTGACATGACAAATATTGGCTGATCTCCTTACTCAGTAGTTTCCACCTGACATTTTTAATCATTTCAATGGATTTTGGAAAGCCATAGAATTGGAGTGGTGAAAGATTCTAATCATTCACATCCACACTGGCCAATATCTTAGCTCTTTCATATTTAACTTAATATTTCTGTCATACTCACTTGCATCAGTGTTGGATGAATAGACGCTTTCAGAAAAGTGAGTGAAGCGCAGAATATCAAAATCATGTTCTATGCGCCCTCAGTTGACATCTTGTGCCGTCTCAATAGAATTGTCACAAGAGTTCCATTTATCTCCCCCCAGCAGACCCAGTTTTCTTCCTTTCTTTGCTGAAGCAGTGAGTTATAGTAAGCTTTGGTTCCTTGGGCACTGGCAGTCTTCTGGTAGCCCCCATCCACTCATTCCAAATAACCATTTAGACAGTGAGTGCTGTTAGGCCGCTCAATCAGTGAGGACAGCTTGGTCTCACCTGGTGTCTCTGTGTGTCTGAAGACCCTGACCAAGGTTTCACCCCTCTCTAACCCAGGAGCGCGGAGCCAACGATCACCCTGGTGAGTCAGATGACACTGACCAAGAACCTCGTGATTCTTGTGGTCAGTCTGCCTCGGTCATTTCCCAGATAGTTTTCATATCAACTGAGCCTTCGGGAATGCAATTTCTTCAAAGGAATGCTCTGAGGTGAACTAGACAGTCTAGAGTGTGAGATCTATTGAAAACTGTCTGGGAAACTTGTATTTATATGGTACCTTTAGTTGTGTATTGCTGCTTGTGCCGAGTAAGACTAACACATGCTCAGCTGCAGGCAGCCATTATTGAACTAACTTAATTTATTTACACATCCCCAACAGAGAGAGCAACATAACAAAATGTTCATATCTTTCAATATAATATACCTTTCACAACCTCAGAACATCCCAAGGTGCTTTACAGCCAATGAAGTACTTTTGCTGTTTAAGGCAGGAAATATTGCAACCAATTTGCACACAGCAAATTCCATAAGACCATAAGACATAGGAGCAGAAATTAGGCCATTCGGCCCATCGAGTCTGCTCCGCCATTCAACCATGGCTGATAAGTTTCTCAACCCCATTCTCCCACCTTCTCCCTGTAACCTTTGATCCCATAAACACCAATATGGTAATGACCAGATAATCCATTTTTGGTTGAGGGATAAATATTGGCCAGGGCAGGAAGACAGTCATGCACATCGGCTGTTCTCCAGCGTAATGTTTTTCTTGCTTTACCGCGACCCAGACATGTCGATGTATTCCTTTATTGCTTATATAAATATTAGACATTACAGCTTAATGATGATTGAGCTGCTTTAGGAACCAGTAGTCATGAGTTCAAATCTTCACTGTGACAAGTTACAAAACTGGTTTGAATAAACCTGGTCATTTTTGATTATGGAAATATAAAAATCCTACGGGTCCACTCGTGACCTTCCAGGAAGGGGATCTGTCACTCTTAAGTGGTATAACCTGTGTGTGCCTACGCCCTCACTAAATGGTCTATTCTTAAATCACCCAGGTAGAGTGGTGGGTATATTACTGGATTCACAATACAGGTGGCGTGGGTTCAAATCCCACCACTGCAGTTCAAAATTTGATTTTTTTTTTGTAAACCTGAAATGAATAAAAATAACCATGAAGCTATTGGATAATCAATAAAAAACCCAACTGGTTCACATACATCTTTTAGGGAAAGAATCCTGTTTGTCCTTACTTGGCTTATATGTGACTCCATTCCCACGTCAGCAAGGTTATCTTAACTGCCCTCTGAAGTGGCCTAGTAAACCATTCAGTTGTTTTAAACTGTTACAAAGGTTGGAAAATAGTGGTGGGCAATAAAAAAGATACCCAACATCAGTCACTTAGCAGTAAAGAATGTGAATATTGCTGGAAAGAGAGACATGTTGTCGAAGCTTTTCATCTTGCACTCATCAGGACAAACACAGGAACACCAAATTTCAAGCGATCACAATAACTTATACTACAGGACAAGTATTGTCATGGAGAAAGCAAAGGCATCCTTTTCTCCTGTTGCATAAATTGTTGTAACTGTTTGAAATTTGACATTCTTTGACAACATGTCTCTCTTTTCAGCAAGAATTATTTTTTTTAAAGTTGTAAAGTTAATTGCTGTTTTGAGAAACAGGTCGACATCACCCTCCAAGGCCAACTATGAGTGGTCAATAAATGTGTCTTTGTCAGTGACACACAGACTTAAATTTCATCATAGATGAAGCATGATTGAAATGGCAAATATGATTGAGCCAGCTTCATTGTCAATGTGAGGACTGCAACTGTACTGTGCTGTATCTAACACGAGGAAATCAACCACCATCTCTGTATCCAACACAAGGGGAAACCTACCACCATATTTGCTCTCCAAACCAAGCTACATGTATAGGGTTTCCATTTGCCTAACAGATAGTGTGCACTTTTTTCCTGAAGGGACACATTCCACTCAGCTGATCCAGTGAACTTAGGTACAAGTTGGGGAAGCCTAGGACTAAAGCCACATAGCTCACAGTACAAACTCTAGTGGGCTTTCCCCTGATTGGTCAGTTGAGAGCATCCTATCCATTTGGGCATTGGCTTTCAGAGATTTTCAATATGTTCTTATGTTGGGGTAAGATGTTACAAAGTGAATACTTTCCACTCACTGAAAGCAACCACTTGCTGTTTCAGGAAGGTTCTCCGCAGCCTTATCTGATTTGACAACGTCTTGCCTCATGACTGAGTAGTAAAATGCACAGCAAAACCCCAAGTGTTGACTTTATGTTATTTTTATATCGGTAGATCTTATGAGGAAGTATGTCTGTGTTGTGTGATTGTCTGTGTGCTTATGTGTTTGAATATGTGTAGAATCAATTCTGGGATACTCTGGAACCATCCCAGTTATACTTTCCAACAAATTCCACAGTACCATCATTAATGGTCTTTTTTATTCACTCATTAGATGTGGACATTGCTCTCAAGGCCAGCATTTGTTGCCCATCCCTAATTGCCCTTGAGTAGGTGGTGGTGAGCTGCCTTTTAAACTGGTGAAGCCCATGCGGCCCTAGAACTCAGTAATGGGAAATAGAGGCCTAGTACATCCACGGTTAACAACCTTGTCTAAAACTGGCTAACCACAATGCTAACCGAAGGATTGGTATCATGGAATTACACACGAGAGAAATTGTCCACCTCCATTGCCATTTTCCCTGAAGCTTTCCAAATGAGCCAACAGTGGAGATTTGGAAACAAGACCATAATAGTTTTGGTTTAAGTTTGTTTAGGAGCTGCCAGTTTTTAGTCTAATCTACACCTAAAGCTGCGTGTTGTTGACCTCACTGTCAGAAATTGCTTGTGAAATATTGAGCACTTGAGCAAGAGACCAGAGGACAACCAGAGCTTGTGGAACTGCACCCCAACAAGGTGTCAAAATGTTCATGAGCAAGAAAGGGGAAAAATAAATAATTACATTGGATAGGATTGCAGGTTATTGCTGTCAGCAGCAAGTGTGATACCTCAACCTGATAACAAAAGACTTCTGTTGGCCTCTCAACACTTATCATTGACTGCTCTCAGGAATTGGAAAGCTCCCACTTTGACACTGTGACTTAAATTATAAAAATGAATTGGTGCTTGAAACTGAATATTGGAGGATTGCTGTGCGTGTTGAATAAAAGGTGGTTAGAACATGAGATTTTCAATCAAAGAACATGCCTGTGTGTGTGTGTGTGTGTGTGTTTGTGTGTCTGTATGTGTGTGTGTGTCTGTGTGTGTCTGTATATGTTGTGTATGTCTGTGTATGTGTGTGTGTGTGTCTGTATGTGTGTGTATGTCTGTGTGTGTCTGTATGTGTTGTGTATGTCTGTGTATGTGTGTGTGTGTGTGTCTGTATGTGTGTGCGTCTGTGTATGTGTGTGTGTGTGTGTGTGTCTGTATGTGTGTGTCTGTGTATGTGTGTGTGTGTCATCTCTTCTATCTGAGGGACGCTTCCTTAAAGATCAATACATCCTGGACCATAAATCTCTCTGCTTCTCCACTCCATTAGGAATTTTACCATTTAAATAATATTTCCTTTCACTATTTCTTCCCAAAATAAACTGCTCTACAAGTGGGTATCTGGGTTTTCTACATATAGGGGCATTAGATATAAAATAAACAATGTAGTTTCCACAAAACCATGCACTAGAATGATACCAGGAATGAGAAGCTCCATGTTTGAAGAGATGTTTGAAAAAGTATTACTTTTTTACTGTAACAAGGAAGGTTAAGGGAAGAACAAATAGAGATTATAAGATAAATGATCGCGAAAGATATTTGAAGAAGAAACAGTAAAAGATTGCTTCCATTTGGTTGGTGAACTAATTAAAAAAGGGGGTTTGTACTTAGGATACTGATAGGAACAATAAAGTGGGAAATTATTTTATCCAGATGGTGGCCAATTTGAATTTGAAATGCTTAACTTACCACAAGCAATGATTGAGTGAGAGTTTGGGATAATATTGCAATAGTGAGCCTTTGGAAATGCAAGGATTAATCACAGACACTCAGCACTGATTCGTTGAAAACTGGTTAAGTTTGACAAATTTAATGGTACAGTAAAATCGACAAAAGATGCAAATCTATGGGGAGAGAGCAGGACATGTGCGATTCATTTCCGATTGCTCCAACAAAACAGACAGCAGAGACACAATGGGCTGGATCGGTGTCATAAACATCTTTGGATCAAAAGCTTAAAAGAGGAATTAGATATATAATTGAAAGGAAGGATATAAAAAGATATGGGAAAATGACAGGGAAGTGGAATTAGGGTGGGCAGAATCAACACATTTTCACGGGAGAAGGCCATATCTGGTCCAGCATACGCTACATCTGCCCTTTGAAAGAGCTACCTAATTATTCCCACTGCCTTGCTCTTCCCCCATAGCCCTGGTTTTTATTTCCATTCAATTCTCCTTTGAAAGTGATGATGGAATCTGCTTTTCTGCACTTTCAGCCAGCGCGTTCCAAATCACAACAGTTCACTGTTTAGAAAAAACAGTTTCCTCATGTCATCTCTGGTCTTTTTGCCAATTATCTTAAACCTGACTCCTTCTGTCACTGGAAACAGTTGTTCTTTAATTACTCTATTAAATACATTTGTGATTTGAACACCTCTATTAAATTTCCTCTTAATCTACTCTGTTCGGAGAATCGCCCCAGCTTCTGCCATCTCTCTACATAAGTGAAGGTCCTCATTCCCCATTCCCCATTCCCAATGTAGTCTGCAATCTCTCCAGTCCTCGACAAACTTCCTAAAGTGTGTGCCTATAACTGAACACAATATTCCAGATGATGCATAACCAGTGTTTCATTAAAGGAAAAACCAATAAAACTTAGGAAGTGACTGGTACTGGTCCAAAGTGGAGTTCCATTTTAAGGTATACAAGATCAGTCCAGACCAAGTATCACAGAATCTTACAGTGCAGAAGAGGCCCTTTGGCCCATTGAGTCTGCACTGACATGTGAGAAACACCTGACCGACCTACCTAATTCCATTTATCAGCACTTGGCCTTGAATGCTATGACGTGCCAAGTGCTCATCCAGCTACTTTTTAAAGGGTGTGAGGCAACCCGCCTCCACCACCCTCCCTGGCAGCGCATTCCAGACCGTCACCACCCTCTGGGTAAAAAAGTTTTTCCTCACATCCCCCCTAAACCTCCTGCCCCTCACCTTGAACTTATGCCCCCTTGTGACTGACCCTTCAACTAAGGGGAACAGCTGCTCCCTATCCACCCTGTCCATGCCCCTCAATCTTGTACACCTCAATCAGGTCGCCCCTCAGTCTTCTCTGCTCCAACAAAAACAACCCAAGTCTATCCAACCTCTCTTCATAACTTAAATGTTTCATCCCAGGCAACATCCTGGTGAATCTCCTCTGCGCCCCCTCCAGTGAGATCACATCCACTTCCCAAATTTTACTATTTTTATCCTTCTAGGTAAGGTTTAGCATAACCTCCTTGCTTTTGTACTCTATGCCTCTATTATTAAAGTCAAGGATCCCTATGTTTTGTTAATAGCTTTCTGAACCTCTCCTGCCAAATTCAACGATTAGTGCACACACACCCCCAGCTCTCTCTGCTCCTGGGCCCCCCTTTAAAATTATACAAAGGCCTGCATTTATATAGCTCCTGACAGCTTCTCTCAAACATCTTGAAGCACTTCACAATTACTATCATTGTAAAATGTCGTGACCAAGATAGTGTTTTGCGCACAGCAAGGTCCCACAGACAGCAGTGAAATGTATGACTCGTTCACCCACTTTGCTGGTGGAAGAATTATTGGCCAGGAGAGAGCTCTATGACCTCCTCTGAGTATTGACGTGAGATAAAGAAAGCCTTGCATTTATATAACACATTTCACAACTTCTCAAAGCACTCAAAGCAGTCATTTTAACTACTTTTTGAAGTGCAGTCACTGTTGTAATGTAGGAAACACAGCATTTGCACACTGCAAGATCCCATAAGTAGCAATGGGATAATCTATTCTAGTGTTGGTTGACAGGTAAATATTGATAAGTTAGTGGGGATAATTCCCCAACACTTCTTCAAAATGGTGCCATGGGAACTTTTACGTGCACTTTAAAGGGCAGATGAGGCCTAAGTCTTATCTGAAAGATGTCACCTCTGGCAGTGCAGCACTCCCTCAGTATGGCACTGGAATCTGGAATTGATTGTTGTGCTCGAATCCTGTAGTGAGACTTGAATCCACAACCTTCTGACTGAAGAGGTGAGACTGCTACCCTCTGCCACAGCTCACACTTGACCTTTAGCACCTGCCTGGTCAGGCAAAAAGTGGGCCCTCTAATGATGAATGGTGTCCCTGACAATGCAGGGATCCCTCGATAAGCAGCTGACACTTCAGTTTGTATTTTAAGCTCAAGTTGTGAAGGGAGACTTGAACCAATAAACTGCATGTCTGTGACAAGTGTGCTACAATCTGTGCCAAGTGTTGTGTGTCACCTACGCAGATGAGATATTTGTTCAGATGATGGAAACATAACTGAGCTGTAGAATTCCCTGCCGTTATTAGCTTGCCGGCCTGAAGCATTGCCAGTACTGATAATGTGAATTCAGCACAATAAAACTGTTGATAGGCTCTCCTAATTTCACTCAACGCATATGCCTGCAAGTATTAACGGTGTATCTATTAAACAATGGATACATCATTGACTCCTAATCTCCTAAAACATTAAATAAATAAAAGAATAAAACAATATGTCCTAGTGTACAGGAAGAGATGAATAAAACAAAGAAAAGGGGATTACTTAGTATTCAGCATGTTGAGAGATCCATTATTCGACTTCAAATCTTTAGGCTTATTAGACATGCCAGAGGCAAACCTTAAGCAGCATCCCATTCTATTTTGTGATCGTTAATGACATTTTTTCTGGTAACTTGTGATGTGCTGCTGGTCTTTAGATATGACTTTAGTTGCATAAGTAACAGTTCAGGAATCATCACTTGGCTGATTTGAAATTCAGTTTATAACTTGCCGTGCAAATGTAACTGCAGAACTTCAAATTGATTCATATTCTAAGTGTTTCCCCCTCGGGTGATAAGGTTTCATTGCTGGTCGGTGCTAAGTGAGCTGGTCTTGACAACAATTAGGGGCCACTACGCTTTATCATCAGTGCATTGCTGCTCATGGCAAAGGGCCAAAATCAGCAAGGGTCTTCATCGTTATTCATTGCGCACCCCAAAACCCACCCCCCCCACCCCCATCACCCCCCGACCCACTCCCCCCACCCCATCCCCACCCCCACTGGAAAGTTCACTCGCCTCAGGTGAAACGAGGTTGCGAGGCCCCTTGTGGTCAAAGAGCATGCCAAAATTCTCAGCTTAGGCTTGCTCATGAAGAATGGCCACTGAGGTCATGGATTGGAGGGGGACTGGGACTTGAGGGAAGAAATTGAAACTGTGGCGAATAATGAATTCTGCTATTTTTTGTTCTTTTGCAGCTCTGCGGGTTTGTCTACGCTTGTTACGTCAGCAAAGTCTTTATGGAAGAGGAAGACAGCTGTAAGTGTCTGAAGTATTATTCACTCAGGATGAACCTTAGTCTTTAGTAACACTGGAGGGACACCACGGGGACAATTTTAACCTAACTTTGTAGTCAGGAAGTCTACTGGATCAAGCAGAACACCAGTTTTACCACCACTCCATCCCCAACCAATAAGGTTCATCACAGACTTCAACGAAGGTATTCTCAGGCAGGGTTCAAACCAGTGTTGTTCCCAACCCGATCAGCTTCTCAATGGATGGGGTAGGCTAAAATCCCTTCCCAATTTCTAACACACAAGTAACACAATAAGGCAACAATCCTCTCAAAATCAATCAGAGAGAGAAATAATAACAAGTCTGAACCATTAAAGGTGCCAAATAGTGTATGAACATACAAATTAGGGGCAGGAGTAGGCCACTCAGCCCCTCAAGCCTGCTCCGACGTTCAAAAGGATCATGGCTGATCTGATTGTAACCTCATCTCCACATTTCCACTTACTCCCAATAGCCTTCCATTCCCTTGCTTATCAAGAATCTATCTAGCTCTGCCTTAAAAATATTCAAAGATTCTGCTTCCACCGCCTTTGGAGGAAGAGAATTCCAACTCTCTGACAGAAAAAAACTTCTCCTCATCTCTGTCTTAAATGGGCAACCCCTTATTTTTAAACAGTGACCCCCCTAGATCTAGATTCTCCCACAAGAGGAAACATCCTTTCCACATCCACCCTGTCAAGACCCCTCAGGATTTTATATGTTTCAATCAAGTCATCCTTTATTCTTCTTAACTCCAGTGGATACAAGCCGAACCTCATAAGACAACCCACCCATTCCAGGCATTAGTCTAGTAAACCTTCTCTGAACTGCTTCCAATGCATTTACGTCCTTCCTTAAATAAGGAATTCCCCTCGCAATAAACAATAACACTCTATTAGCTTTCCTAATTACTTGCTGTCCCTGCATACTAACCTTTTGCGATTCATGCACTAGGACACCCAGATCCCTCTGCAACTCAGAGCTCTACAATCTCTCCGAAGATAATATGCTTCTTTTTTTTTAGATGGTTGCTGTTGTCGGAGACAGACTTCCAGAGCCTGTCAACAGAGTGTTACCTTTTTATACAATGACTCCAATTGTGTCAACTGAAATGTTTCCACGGGATAGGAATGTAGGAATAAAAACAGCAGCAGTGATGTGTTTTGCACTGAGTACAACTAACACATTCTTAATTGTAAGCAGCCATTATTTAACCAGCTTTATTTACGCCTCCCCAACAGAGAGGGCAGCAAAGAGGGAAATATAACAAAATGCTCAACTATTACCCATGGCCAGGATTTTCCAGTCGTCGGGCAGGCTTGGGATTGGAGCAGATTAACTGCCACCCGCAATTGGCTCTGCAACATGATTCCATGTGGGCGGGCCTATTAAGGTCCGCCTAGCATGGATCGCGAGCGTTAGCGCTGAGCGCTACCTGTGCAGGCGGTGGGGCGGGGGGGGGGGGGGGGCGGCGGGCGGTGGGTGGGGGGGTGGTGGCAGGGGAAGGAGGGAGAGCTGGCCTAGCGTGCAGTTTGCCCATGCACTCGAAAGAGTGCTCCAATCTCACTGAGGCACGGAGCTGCCTCAGGGGGATTGATGTGCTTTTTAAATAAATAAAGACATGAAAAATTTAATGAAACACCTCCCCTCGTGACTGTGTCCCAAGAGATGGAACATTGTTTTTATTTTGAAAATAACGCTTTTATTTAATTAGTATTAGCTTTAGGAAACCTCACCCCGCTTGTGGATGAGGTTTCCTAAAAAAAATGTAAAGGCCGCTTGGTCTTTTCGCCTGCCCGTCAACCGTAAGCATAAAATTCAACTTAATTACCTAGTTAATGGCCTTAATAGGCCTTTCAATTATTGGCGGGTGTGCAGTTGACCCCAGCGCACGCCCACCGAACGAAATATTGCGTGAGTTTACGCTGATTTCGGGACGCACACCCGACATCATCGCGCATCATTTTACATTCTGGCGTGTCAGACATGCGCCCGCACAACAGATGTAAAAGTCTGTCCCATGTCACAGAATCTCAGAATTGTTACAGTGCCGAAGGAAGCCATTCAGCCCCACCCCTGCCTGCACTGGCTCTTCAAATGAGCAATTCATCTAGTTACCTTCCCCTGCCTTCTCCCCTTAACCCTGCACCTTCTTCCTTGTCAGATAACAATCCAATTCCCTTTTGAATGCCTCGATTGAACCTGCCTCCAGCACACTCTCAGGCAGCACATTCCATATTCAAACCACTCGTTGCATGAAAGATCATTTCTCATATCGCTTTTGCTTCTTTTCCCAATTACTTCAAACCTGTGCCATCTCATTCTTGATCATGTCACGAGTGGGAACAGTTTCTCCCTATCTACTCTGTCCAGGGCCTTCATGATTTTGAATACCTCTATCAAATCTCCTCTCGGCCTTCTCTTCTCCTAACTCCCTCCCCGCTTAAAAAAAAGCACGGCACACATTAAACTTTAAAATAGTATATGCAGATAATTTCTCAGAATGCAACGTGACTAAACCAATATCAACAATACCTGAAATTCAAGAGGTTGGGTTGTAAATTTGTTTTACTGTAATCATAACTAAAACATATATGACCAGTATTTCCAGACTAACTTACGTGTAAAAAAATGTTTTTCCGTAACAGCAGTGTGTGTTTAACAAAAATATCATCATTTGACAAGAAATAATGAAAAGAACAACTTATTTCTTCCCTTGTCTGACTTACTTTCAATGAATCTATCTGGCACCGTTCTCTTTCTGTCCGAGCATCGCCTTCCATTATTGACATTGCTATCTCAACATCTCGGACTGCGTCAAACATGAATTTTCACTTTAACTATTAACTCCACTTCATGGTTGGGACTGTGAAATAGATTGAATTGTCTTAATCAAAGAAGTTGACTCACTTTGATCTACCAGTGAATTCTGTAATGCTGGAAAACTTCCACTTTCTTTCTGACTTTCATGTTAGACTGTGGAAGAAATTGAAGGTTTACCATGCTCTCCTTTCGTCATATTTCCTCTTTCAAGCAAATGATCTACATTGCACTGGTGGAGACTTTCTCCTAGCTTCATGCGATGTATGAAGATATGTAGTCTCTTTACAACTCCAGTCACATGCTTCTCCTTATCACCTCATTGGTTGTTCACCACAAGCTTCGGATCAGGACTGAACTCTCTAATTTTCATAAGATAAAAGCAAAAAACTGCGGATGCTGAAAATCCAAAACAAAAGCAAAAATACCTTGGAAAAACTCAGCAGGTCTGGCAGCATCTGCGGAGAACCTCTCCGCAGATGCTGCCAGACCTGTTAAGTTTTTCCAGGTATTTTTGTTTTTGTCTCTAATTTTCATGCCTGATGCATCATGACTCATCTTCAGAATTACCTGGAAAAACTCAGCAGGTCTGGCAGCATTGGCGGAGAAGAAAAGAGTTGACGTTTCGAGTCCTCATGACAGTCCTGTTTTTTGTTTTTATGACTCATCTTCACTTTGTCTTGCTTTTCTTTTGCTTTGCTATTGACATCAAACCTAACATTGTCCTACAAGCAAGTTTAAATACTAACTCGTAAGGTGGGCAACTTTTTATAGTCTGTGAGGTTATTCTGTAAGAGAAGAGAAAACTGTCTAGCCGGTGTTGAAGAGAAACATGGGAATTAATGCCTAGCTTGTCACTTAGCTGATACTCCTGCAAAGACCTCTACACAATCTGCACACTTCTTTCTGCAGCACCATTAAATGCTAGGCGAGATGATGGTTATTAGAGTGTGTTTAACTCCATTCCTATTCAGAAAAGTTCAAACTCTTCTGACATAAACTGTGGACCATTATATGACACCAACACCTCTGGCAACCCATAACTTGCAAACCAACTCAATAGTTTTTGCCGTTATGGTACTGGGCGTAGAGTCAATGTTTATTCACTTGCCAAAACTATTGATCAAAACAAGGTACTCTTTCCTTTCCAACTTAAAGAAATGGATATGCACTCGTTCCCATGGCTTTTTAAATTTGACCATGGAATGAAAGGAACCTTGGTTGGATCGTTTTTCATTCTGAGACATGTTTCGCAACTTTTCACCTTACATAAAGGCTAAATACTGCGGATGCTGGAAATCTGAAATAAAGACACAAAATGCTGGAAAAGCTCAGCAGGTCTGGCAGCTCCTGTGGAGAGAGAAACGGAATTAGCTTTGCCAGTCTGTTTTGCTCTTCTTCGGTGCTCTGAAGAAGTCATACAGACTTGAAACATTAACTCTACTTCTCCCTCCACAGATGTTTCCAGAGCTGCTGAGTTTTTCCTAGCATTTCCTGGTTCTCACCTTCCTTATTAGCCTTGTTCTTTCTAATCTATCCAGCTCTTTGCTTTCCGGCTGAGTCTTGCAAAATGTCGGTGGCACATTGTCTTTCATTTTGACTTCAGCCTTGTGATACCTAACTTTATCATTTGGTGGTCCTTGCTCAAAGACCACTTTCTGCTCTCGTAGCACTTCCTCAATATCAGACATCGCTTATAGATCCCTACTGTGAATAACGTGGTCCAATTTAACCATTTCCTTCCCATCAGAGAGAATTTGTTCCCTCCTACTACCACAAACAGCAAGTAGTAGGATGTATCACATATTCCATCTTAAGGCTAACTTCACCTAACACCGGAATACTGCTTTTGGAATAGTTAGCTAATTTCACAACATTTGGGGTAAGAGAATGAGACTTGGCGACCTCTTGTACCATCCTTCTGATATAACAGACACGCCTGCAGTTTGTATCAATGTAGAAAGTAAGTTGTGAACTTTCATTTCTACCGTGGGTGCTGGACTTTTATCTTCAGCCCTGTTGCTCTCATCTTCCATGTACTGTTTCCCTTGCTCCCTGACTGAGCACAACTTTTGACCTTCCTGTTCGATAACATCAACTTCTGTTTTCACATCTATTCGAGGATTTCCAGATTCCTGAGCTAGCTTTAGATCCACCACGACCTTGACCTGGTGCTTGGCGGTGACTTGATGCTTTACTGCAACCTGCAGCATTAATGTTCCCTCTCCTCCTGCATGCCATAAAGATGTAACCGACTTTCCCACAGGCGTAGCACTTTTACTGGAAATGGGGGCATTTAGGAGGTTGGCGGCTACCATGGCAACGGCGCCCGTCTACATTTCTGATCCTGAGACTATGAACTTGGCTGCCATGACCTGGATCTCGCTGAAATCTGATGGACCCAGCCCCCAGCTGCCAACTCTGGAAAAGAACTCCCGTGCGATCAGGAATTGTCTCTTTTGGCCTTTTCCATGGCTGTGGCCCTCATCACAGGCCTCCGACCACATCTGCTTATTCAAAAGCTTGACCTGGATTTTCTTGTTCTTTGGACCTCCCAAAAATATGCCTCTAGGATTGATTTCCACTTTCGGACCATTCCCGCAGTGATGAGAGAGTTTCTTTAATTCGAGAATGTAACGTGCAACAGCCTCACTTAGCAACTGATTCCTTTCACAGAATGCATTTCTCAGTATAATTTCATTCTCACTTGTGCCATAATTTGAGTCCAGAATCTCATTAATTTCAGAATAGTTCATCGTCCTGAGGTCTCACAGGCAACATTGTTTAGACACCATCTCAAAACGTTTGGCCACATCATGGTGAAGAAAGCACTTACTTTATCCTTATCTATTTTATTCACTTCCAGCCAAATGTGCAACCTTCATTCATAATTACACCAGTCCTCTTTGTTAGGGTTGAATTTCCCTCATTGTCCCCAAATATGTCTTCAGTGCCATTTTTTTTTTCAACTGCGTACCGTGTTGACTCTCTGTGTACTTGAGCATGATGTGCACACGGGGAAATCTTTCAAATTACTCAACCTTCCTCGAATTCAACTTCAGAAATTCCAAAAAAGTGTGCCCCAATGTTCCTCAGTGCTTAACTTCTCAAATGAAATGTAAAAAAGAATTACATCACACTCTTGTCACCAGCTTTCTGTTACAAATTGCACTGAGTGGGACTAACACATGCTCAGCTTCAGGCAGTGATTACTGAACTAATTTTATTTACACCTCACCAGCAGAGAGGGCAACATATAACAATATGCCAGATATTACAATATATTACATGAAGTTTAGAGGGTTAAATTATGAGAACAGGGTGTAAACTTGGCTTGTACTTGTTTGAGTTTAGAAGACTGAGGGGTGATCTGGTCTAGGTGTTTAACAGGAGTTCACAGAGGCAGGAGCTGAGGTGTAGATCAACCATGATCTAATTGAAAGGCAGCGAATCAGGCTTGAGAGACCAACATGCTCCTGTTTCTTATTTCGTCCCTATCTCTCAGAAACATTTCAACGTGTTACTCTGAGCATACATACATACGAATAAGGAGCAGAAGTGGACCATACAGCCCCTGTCCTGCAGCCTCTTCCCTTGCCTGAGGCCATTCCTTCCCCCTTCCCCAAGCAACACCTAGACCTGCAGCCAATGAAAAGCCACCCCTGCCTTACAGCTGGTCTGGTAGGTAGAGACCTGCCCATGAGACCCCACCCCCCCCAAAAGTGGTGCTGCCTGCGAAGCCTGGCGCTGATGACAGTGAGTGATGCCCGAAGCAAGATAGGTAAACAAACCGAGAAGTCCCGAGCGAAGTGCAGCTCGCCAGGCACACGTCGCTTATGTTCAGTTGTGAGAAACGTCAGTGTGCAATCCCACTGATGTGCCTGGATGATCCAGGGTGAGGGGGATGATTCTGGCGAGCTGGACTTATGATATGCAGATGTATTAGCAATAAAGTTCCTGATGTGCGGCAGTGGGAAACCCGGCCCACCGTTGACAGATGGAGTGGGCATTGCAAACTGGTTTCACGACATTGCGAAACTAATTTTTGGCCTTCCCGTCATATTATCCGTTCATGCCCGCCATGACACCGATGCCAGTGGGCACGGAATATTCCACCCATAGTTACGCCTGCAGTCCTGTGCAGATTGCGAAGGGTTTTGAACAATTGTATAATACTACATGTTTAAAATAATTAATTTTGTCATAACTTCAAGTAAAGAAAGATTTGCACAACCTTTCACAACCTCGGGCGATCTCAAAGCACTTTACAACCATTCAAAGTACTTTTTGAAGTGTAGTCACTGTTGTAATGCAGGAAATTTGGCAGCCAATTTATGTGCAGCAAGCTCCCACAAAACAACAATGTGTAAATCAGATAATCTGTTTCAACCATGTTGTCACTGCTGAATGATCTGTTTTTTGGGTGTGTCTGTGTATGTAAGTGTACATGTTTATATTTGTGTGTGTGTGCATGGTTATGCTTTTTGTGTTTGTGTATTTGGGTATGTCTTGGTGTATGTTTGTGTATATGTGCCCATGTGCATATGTGTCTATGTGCCTCTGTGTGTGCACACAAGTGATGCCAAACATACGGATCCTAGTCTTCAATCAGTTTGGAGCGATACTGTTGGAATTCATCTTGAGAATTCATTCATTCAATTTTGTATCAGGAAATTATAAATGCCATTAAAGTGTGCAAATAAAGAGGGAAAGAAATGATGTTCAAATACTACCTCATCACATCTCTCAGAAATGTTGCCAAGTGCTTCCTGTTTATGAATTGTTTTTTGAAATAACCGTTGATGGCCAAGAAAACTGGTCAGAAATTCCATATTTTGAAGCCTCTTGTTACATAACTTTCCCTCTGTTCCTGCTCAAAGGTCAGTGATAGAACTAAGGATTTGCTCTGTTCTCAATATATAGACATCATCAGGTCAGCATTTCCAAAAATACAGAGCAATATTGTTATTCATTCTCAGGAGGTGGGCATCACTGGCAAGGCTGGCATCTATTGCCCTAGAAACCCTAAGAAGGTGCTGGGCCTTGTTCTTGGACTGTGTTTGTAGCAGCTTGATGCACCTGAGAGGGTGACAAAGATTCAACGAGGTTGGTGTGGGACGGGAGTCAGAAATAGGCGCAGGCCTGCCCTTTGGCCCCCAGACCAGCCCTTCCTTAACAGGCCGTGACCGGCCTTTCCAGAAGGGACATTAGTGAAACATCTTCTTTACGATCTGACAGTTTTCTGGTCACTCTTTTCGATACCAGCTTTTCATTTCCAGATTTTTCAAATCTAAATTCGAGTTCTCAAACTGCCATGGTGGGATTTGACCTCACTGGACTATTAATCGAGTAACACAGCAACAAGATAACGTTCTCTTGGTTGGCAGCTGCAAAGGAGATGAAACCACCAATATTCCCTTGGATTGCCTCATTTTGTTAATGAAGCTGAGCGATGCAGAACTGCCTCCAGCCATTGTCAACAGAGAGATTATGGGATAAAACCTTTATTGAACGGGCATTGATCAGAGCATCTCAGGGAGATCTCTGAATCGTGTCTGCTCCTTCCTCTGTGTCTCTTATATATCTTACTTTAATCCTGAATCAATATCACCCATAACAATACGGTCAACATCCAGTGAAAACCAAGAATCCTTATATTTCTCTTGAAGGTTACATCAGGATAAGGCTCTTGATCTTTTGAGTTGTCACATGAAAAACATTGGCCTGTTATATATATTTTTTTTTTTAACTTTCTCTCTTTACCAGTTTTCATCCCTCCTGAAGGGTGAAATCACAAGGTTCATTGGGGCACAGGGCCAGAATATCCACCTTAGCCCAGCCCCCCCCACAAAGAAGCTTCATTCACCTGTGAAGTTGTTGACATCTTGGCCACCAAAAGATGCTCATAATGGCTGTTGATTAGCCGTGAGCTCCAGTGCCTCACCCAGGTAGAGTGAGTGTCAGCATGGGATTTGTCCATGAGGTGTGCACACCACAGCTGACCTCACCCACATATTATACACACGTGCACACACATGGACTTGTATGCATGCGCTCTCATGCTTGCACACAAACTTGTGCTCACACATGCACTAATTCCTTCGTGCTCACACTCGCACCGACCTGTGCTCACGCTCACCATCCACCAGGATTAGGATTCATCAGGCCACAGTCAGGAACTTGAACCCTGGCTGATGTTTCCACTCTCGCTTCAGGGATTCTGAGACAACCGCTGGTGTCCCAACGCAACCAGCAGAGACTGGGAATCGAGAAAACAAACCCAGCAGAGACTGGGAATCGGCCCACTCAACCCCCTTACCCCCTAATACCCAATGCCACTCCATACAGCTACACACCCAATCTCCACTATGGGCAGACCTCAGGAGCCAGATGCAGATTTTAAAAAAATAAACCTTTAACAATTTAATATAGCTCTTACTCATACACACTTGATAGTGAAAGAACTCAAATTCATGTAACACATTCAAAGCTTTTAAATCCCCTCAAGTGATTAATCTCCTATGAGAGCGAACAAATTTCTATTCAGACTCCACATCAAATCCTTTAATATCTTTAATCTCTTTAAACTGCCAATCAAGCTGTGCACTCAGAACATCCTGCTGAGATAATTGTAGCTTTTGAAACTCAGCCAAGCATTCATGATGACTTAATACTAGTCCTTGGAAAATGTCAACAAAGGCCTTTGTTGAAATTGCACAAATAGATGGTAATGTTTTTGCTAATGCACACCAGATGGCCTGTCAATCAAAGTAGTATAGCAGAGGGGTTTTTTTTAACTCTCATTGCCAGCTTCAGCCTGTTTGTTCATGTTGAAAGAGTGGGGAATTTTTTAAAAATTTCAGATCATTACACTTAAACAGAACCTATCCACCCTTCATGAGAATTTACGTCTACTTCATCAGTTCATGACTCCCACACTGCGGGTGAAGGTACTTGGACCCGCCAAAATGGCGTCTGTTTGAACTCAGCAGTAAATTCACGTGGTACTGCTGAGTCTGGGATTTCCCTCCTGTGTTTTCCCTCCTGGCAAAAATTGGATCTGTTGGAAATGGGGACGGAACTTCTACATCTAGGACCTGCCTGCCATTTTTTTAAAGGTCTGGGGAGTCTTGCCGCCTCTGCGAAAATCCAGCCCTGAGAATCAAAGTTACATCGTTTCACAATATATTTCAATCACCCTTTCTTCCAAAAATATAATCATTTCACTGAAGTAGTTAGAGCGCAGAAGCTGTTCCTTCAGAACATTAAAAATGAATCCCATCTACACACAAATAGATGTTAATGAATATCTTTAAGGCGTGCAGATGGTCCAAGTACATGCCAGATCCTTTGCAGATTAGCTGCCTATTTGGAATTACTTACATATGTAGAAATACGAAGCTATGTTTCTTTGCTTGAGATGCAGCAGCTGCTTTCTGTCAGCTCTGAGACTCTTAGCTTTTGAACATTCTTCAAACAGAAGCATTGAACTTCCATCTGAACCGCCTTCAATGTGTCTACTTTGCTGTTTTATGAATATTCGTCCTGAATAATTAATATCTTCTGTCTGTGTGGGTGAACATGAAAGGTTCCATGCTCCCCCCACCGCACAACCACCCCCCCTCCCCCGCAACAAGCAGAGAATTCTCTCACTGTCCTGGCTAACATCTGTCTCACAACCTATATCACTAAAGCGGGTCAAGTGGGTGCTTTCTTGGATTGCTGTTTGTGGGATCTTGCTGTGCACCAATTGGCTGCCCTGCTTACCCACATAACGACAGGGACCGGGCTTTGCAAAATTAATTACTTGTCTGTAAAATGCATTCGGGCATTTAGGGGCACAAAAGGCATTCTTGTGAAATGAATAAATGAATTGTTCCTCTCTCTCTCTCTCTCTCTCTCTCTCTCTATGGGTGGGATTTTACACCGCGGGTTTTTACGGTCCCAGCAAAGTTAGCGGGCTTTCGAACGGCTCCCCATATTTTACAGCCCCGCGCGCCGCCCCGCCCCCCCCGCGACGGGGCCAAAAATTCCTCCCTCCACCTCTACCTCTCTTCAAAATCTCAAGAAGCTGGGATTTAGTTCCATTCTACAAGTGTCCTTCACACCCTTAATGGGTGAAGGCAGTTCCAGGCCTCCTAAAGTGATGGTGCCTAACAACAGAGACACTGTGTCCAAGCAGCGGTGTGGTATTCCTCTATTACAACAATGACAATACTTCAAGAGTACTTCATTGGCCGGAATTTTCCGGCCCCATTGGCGTCGGGTATCATGGCGGGTTGGTGGGGTGGGGTTGGGGTGGGGGGGTGTTGGGGTGTGGTTGCCGGGGAATAACATGGCAAGGTGGGCCAAAAATTGGTTTCACGCAGTCGCGAAACCAGTGTGCGATGATCTGCTCCAGCCGTCAGCGGTGGGCCACATTTCCCCTTGCCACATGTCAGGAACCTAATTTCAATACATTAGCATTTCATTATAAGCCCTGCCCGTTGGAATCGTTCCCCCACCACCTCCCCCCCACCTCCCCCCCACCACCACGCTGGATCATCCGGGCACATCAGTGTGATTGTACGCCGACATGTTTCGCAACTGTACATGAGCGACATACACCTGACAAGCTGCACCTCGCTCGGGATTTCGAGGTTTGTTTGCCTATCTTGCTTCAGGCAGCACTCGCAGTCATCAGTGCCAGGCTTCACAGGCAGCATGCATCACTTCTGGGAGGCTCACAGGCAGGAATCTACCTTACCAGACAACCCATAAGGCAGGGGTGGCTTTTCGATGGCTGCAGGGCGAGGGCTTGCTTGGGGAGGAGGCAGAAGTGGCCTCAGGTAAGGGAAGAGGCTGCAGGACGAAGGCTGTACTGGGGAAGGAGGGTATCCCAGGGTGTGTGTGTGTGGGGGGGGGCACATGTTGATCTGTGCAAGTGGCTTCAAGATGGTGAGGACTGAGGAGGCAGTCTCCAGAGGAGATGAGGCTGGATGGATGTGTGAGGGTGTGTGTGTGTGTGAGGGAGTGAGTGGTGATGTCCCTTGAGCTGGCAGTGAGTGAGATGCCAGTGAATGTGTGATGGGCTTGTGAATGTGTGAGTTTAGAGTGATGAGAGGGTTGCTTTACCCTGGCGGCACAGATAAGATCTTTCATCCATTTTCTGCACTGATGGCCGGCCTCTTGTGTGCAGCTTTGGCATTGACCCCCCCCCTCTGCCATCGCTTCCCAAGCCGGAGCGGTGAGACTGATGGGCCTCTTGTGGTAGAGGACATCACAGCTGGCATCCATGGCATCCAGAAGGTATCCCAGGGCTGCGTCACTGAATCGGGGTTGGGGGGGAGGGTGGGGGAGTGGCTGCACTCTTCTTGGCTTTTGGGGCCCATGTCTTCACCAGAGGAGCCCTGGGCTGTAAGCATTGAGAAGTGTGTGCGCGTGACTGCAGTTTAAATATGGCGTCCAGCGTGAGGAAGCGGCGAGGTAACAGCATGGTGGGCAAATTGAAGGCCGCCCACCAGCGAGACAGCGGGTTCCCGGTGGCTGTGTAACTAATGAGGTGGGAATGGGACGATAGGGCGTGAAAACCCACCACTGCAGCCGGCAATTTCCCACCCGCGACCACATTATGTGCAAATCTGGGATGATCCCGCCCATTGACTCAAAAGCCCCTTGTGACGTCCTGAGGCCACGAAAGGCGCTATGCAAATGCAAGCTCTTTTCATTTTATTTTCATCCATAGGAACAGGAGGAGGCCATTCAGCTCCCCCCCACCTCCCCCCCCGATAACATCCTGGATGACCTGCACTGCAGCTCGGTATTCATTGATACCCTTGTCCGACAAAATTCTATTGAAATAAAAACAGAAAATGCTGGAAATATTCCGCAGGTCCAGCAGTGTCTGTGGTGAGAGTTGATCTTTCACTGCAGATGAAAAGTCATTGACCTGAAACATTGGATGTCCACCACCAAAACCTGCTGCACCCCAGCCAAATTAGTCTCCAGGAGCCTCAAGGTCATTAAGACTCTAATTGGCAGCGGGAACCCTGTTGCAGGGACTCCCGGCTCCTGGGGGGAGTTTAATTGCTGCACTTGCCCCACCCCGCACCAGTAGGGCAGAAAGCCCATCCCCGAGAGCTGCCTGCCAGTCAGATGCCGGCAGCTCATCATTCCCACCGCAGCGCCACCTGGAACGATGGCCACTTCTAGTAATAAACTTTACCAGAGACCCCTGGAGAAAGGTTTTTTTTAATTCGTTCACGGGAGGTGGGCGTCACTGGCTGGGCCAGCATTTATTGCCCATTCCTATCTGCCCTTGAGAAGGTGGTGGTGAGCTGCCTTCTTGAACCGCTGCATCCATGTGGTGTAGGTACACCCACGGTGCTGTTAGGGAGGGAGTTCCAGGATTTTGACCCAGCGACAGTGAAGGAATGGCGATATATTTCCAAGTCAGGATGGTGAGTGGCTTGGAGGGGAACTTCCAGGTGGTGGTGTTCCCATGTGTCTGCTGTCCTTGTGCTTCCAGGTGGTAGTGGTCGTGGGTTTGGAAGGTGCTGTCTAAGGAGCCTTGGTGAATTCCTGCAGTGCATCTTGTAGATGGTACACACACTGCTGCTACTGTGTGTCAGTGGTGGAGGGACTGAACGTTTGTGGATGTGGTGCCAATCAGGCGGGCTGTTTTGTCCTGGACGGTTTCAAGCTTCTTGAGTGTTGTGGAAGCTGTACTCATCCAGGCAAGTGGGGAGTATTCCATCACACTCCTGACTTGTGCCTTGTAGATGGTGGACAGGCTTTGGGGAGTCAGGAGTTGAGTTACTCATTGCAGGATAACTTGCCTATGGCTTGCTCTTGGAGCCACAGTATTTATATGGCGAGTCCAGTTCAGTTTCTGGTCAATGGTAACCCCCAGGGATGTTGATAGTAGGGGATTCAGTGATGGTAATGCCACTGAACGTCAAGAGGCGATGGTTATATTCTCTCATGTTGGAGATGGTCATTTCTGTGGGGTGGGGTGTGGGTGAGTGGGTGTGTGTATGTATGTGTGGGTGTGTATGTGTGTGTGCATGTGTGCGTGTGGGCAGGGGTGTGTGAGTGGGGATATGTGTGTGTGGGTGGAGATGTGGGTGGGGTGTGTGGGTGGGGTATTGGTGGGTGTGTGTGTGTGGGTGGAGGTATGGGTGTGTGTGTAGGCAGGAGCGTGGGTGGGTGTGCGTGTGTGTGTCTGCGTGGGGGTGTTGGTGTGTGTGTGTGTCGGAAGGATATAGCGGATGTGTGTGTGTGTGGGTGGATGGAGTGTTGGTGTGTGTGTATGGGTGGAGGCGTGGGTGGGTGTGTATTTGGGCAGGAGTCTGGTGTGTTTGCCGGTATGGGTGGGGGTGTGTGGGTGTTGGTGGGTGTGTGGGTGGAGGTATGGGTGGGTGTGTGGGTGGGTGTTGATGTGTGTGGGTGGGTGTGTGTGTGTCTGCATGGGGGTGTTGGGGTGTGCGGCGGGGGGTTATGGGTGGGTGGGTGTGTGTGGAGGTGTAGGTGGGTGTGTGTGGGTATTGGTCTGTGTGGGTGGGGGTGTGTGGGCGGGTGTGTGTGTGCATGTGGGTGGGTGTGTATGTGGGGGTGTGTGTGTGTGGGTGGGTGTATTTGTGGGTGTGTGTGGGCAGGTCTGTGTATATGAGCGGGTGTGTGTGTGTGTGGGCAGGGTTGTGGGTGTGTGTGTGTGTGGGTGTGTGGGCGGGGTGGGTGGAGGTGTGTGTGTGTGCAGGTCTATGTGTGGGCAGGGTTGTGCGTGTGTGTGTGTGTGTGTGTGTGTCTGTGTGTTTGTGGGCGGGTGGGTGGGTCTGTGTGTGTGGGCAGGGTTGTGGGTGTGGGTGTGTGGGTGTGGGCGGGTGTGTGAGGGTGTGTGTGTGTGGGCAGGGTTGTGGGTGTGTGTGTGTGGGTGTGGGCGGATGTGTGGGGGTGTGTGTGTGTGGGCAGGGTTGTGGGTGTGTGTGTGTGTGGGTGTGGGCAGGTGTGTGTGTGGGCAGGGTTGTGGGTGTGTGTGTGTGTGGGTGTGGGCGGGTGTGTGGGGCTGTGTGTGTGTGTGTGTGTGTGTGTGGGTGGGTGTGTGAGGGTGTGTGTGTGTGGGCAGGGTTGTGGGTGTGTGTGTGTGTGGGTGTGGGCGGGTGTGTGGGGCTGTGTGTGTGTGTGTGTGTGTGTGGGCGGGTGTGTGAGGGTGTGTATGTGTGGGCAGGGTTGTGGGTGTGTGTGTGTGTGGGTGTGGGCGGGTGTGTGGGGGTCTGTGTGTGTGGGCAGGGTTGTGGGTGTGGGTGTGTGGGCGGGTGTGTGGGGGTCTGTGTGTGTGGGCAGGGTTGTGGGTGTGGGTGTGTGGGTGTGGGCGGGTGTGTGGGGGTGTGTGTGTGGGCAGGGTTGTGGGTGTGTGTGTGTGTGGGTGTGGGCGGGTGTGTGGGGCTGTGTGTGTGTGTGTGTGTGTGTGGGCGGGTGTGTGAGGGGTGTGTGTGTGGGCAGGGTTGTGGGTGTGTGTGTGTGTGGGTGTGGGTGGGTGTGTGGGGGTGTGTGTGTGTGTGGGCAGGGTTGTGGGTGTGTGTGTGTGTGGGCAGGGTTGTGGGTGTGTGTGTGTGTGGGTGTGTGGGTGTGTGGGGCTGTGTGTGTGTGTGTGTGTGTGTGTGTGTGTGTGTGTGTGGGTGTGGGCGGGTGTGTGTGTGGGCAGGGTTGTGGGTGTGGGTGTGTGGGTGTGGGCGGGTGTGTGAGGGTGTCTGTGTGTGGGCAGGGTTGTGGGTGTGTGTGTGTGTGGGTGTGGGCGGGTGTGTGGGGGTGTGTGTGTGTGAGCAGGGTTGTGTGTGGGTGTGTGGGTGTGGGCGGGTGTGTGAGGGTGTCTGTGTGTGGGCAGGGTTGTGGGTGTGTGTGTGTGTGGTTGTGGGCGGGTGTGTGGGGGTGTGTGTGTGTGAGCAGGGTTGTGGGTGTGGGTGTGTGGGTGTGGGCGGGTGTGTGAGGGTGTGTGTGTGTGTGGGCAGGGTTGTGGGTGTGTGTGTGTGTGGGTGTGGGCGGGTGTGTGGGGGTGTGTGTGTGTGAGCAGGGTTGTGGGTGTGGGTGTGTGGGTGTGGGCGGGTGTGTGAGGGTGTGTGTGTGTGTGGGCAGGGTTGTTGGTGTGTGTGTGTGTGTGGGTGTGGGCGGGTGTGTGGGGGTGTGTGTGTGTGAGCAGGGTTGTGGGTGTGGGTGTGTGGGTGTGGGCGGGTGTGTGGGGGTGTGTGTGTGTGTGGGCAGGGCTGTGGGTGTGTGTGTGTGTGGGTGTGTGTGGGTGTGGGCGGGTGTGTGGGGGTGTGTGTGTGTGTGGGCAGGGTTGTGGGTGTGGGTGTGTGGGTGTGGGCGGGTGTGTGAGGGGTGTGTGTGTGTGGGCAGGGTTGTGGGTGTGTGTGTGTGTGTGTGTGGGTGTGGGCGGGTGTGTGGGGGTGTGTGTGTGTGGGCAGGGTTGTGGGTGTGTGTGGGTGTGGGTGTGGGCGGGTGTGTGAGGGTGTGTGTGTGTGTGAGCAGGATTGTGGGTGTGGGTGTGTGGGTGTGGGCGGGTGTGTGAGGGTGTGTGTGTGTGTGGGCAGGGTTGTGGGTGTGTGTGTGTGTGGGTGTGGGCGGGTGTGTGGGGGTGTGTGTGTGTGGGCAGGGTTGTGGGTGTGTGTGGGTGTGGGTGTGGGTGTGGGCAGGTGTGTGGAGGTCTGTGTGTGTGGGCAGGGTTGTGGGTGTGTGTGTGTGTGGGTGTGGGCGGGTGTGTGGGGGTGTGTGTGTGTGGGCAGGGTTGTGGGTGTGTGTGGGTGTGGGTGTGTGGGTGTGGGCAGGTGTGTGGAGGTCTGTGTGTGTGGGCAGGGTTGTGGGTGTGTGTGTGTGTGGGTGTGGGCGGGTGTGTGGGGGTGTGTGTGTGTTCTTCCCATATTGGCTCAGAATCCAGGGCACAATTTAAGTCTGACCTTTCCTGGAGTTTTGGTGAGATTGAGCAGGAAATCATCCCGTGCTAAAAGACAAAATCCCAAACTGGCTGACAGCACCATTTTAAATTTAAATTTTAAAATTGACAAGGCTGTAGGAAAGGGAGGAGATTATTTGGATAACTCTACCAAAGAGCTGGCACAGGCAGAGTGGGCTGATTGGCCTCCTTCTGTATTGTTTTATGATTCTGTAACTCTGTGACCTCAAATATAAAATGCTTGTTTTCAAATCCTTCCATGGCCTTGTCTTTCTCACTCTCCCTCTAATCTCCTCCACTCCTTCAACCATCACCCCCACCCCCCCCACCAAGATTTCTGATTTCCTCTAACTATGACCTCTTGTACATCCAGATTTGTGTGCCCGGAACTCTGGAATACCCTCCCTACCCCTCTGTCCTCCTGATACAATCGCTACCTCTATGACCAAGAGTTAGTCACCGGTCCTAATATCCCTTCTTGCAGTGCCGTGTTATATTTGTTTTCTAGCGCTCTTGGGAAATGCTGGGAGATGTTTCACTATTCTAAAGATGCTACGTAAATGCAGGTTGTTGTTGTGACAAAACCGGCCTCTCGAAAAGACAAGCAACCCAGATAACAGGAGATGCAGTCCAGCAAGGAGGTAACATTGCTTGAGTCCAGGAAAATCAGGCAGTGCCAATTTACAATGGCCTGTTAAATACCTGCCTCTCACTGAAAGCCAATTGCTCAGGCACTTTCCACTCAGTGGACAGCCCCTGAATTAAATAAGTGAGATTTACAAACTGTCTGAACGATTCACTGTCAGCCACCCTGAATGTAACCTGGCAACATTTATACCCAAGTCCTCTTTTCAGACAACCTGGACTGGATAAGCAGGTGGGAGACACTCTGCTGTACTCAGTAGCTAAATGCGCAGGAACTGTGAGTATAAAACCGCTTCACTCAGCCAAAAGCAAAAACATATCGAGTACCCGGGGCTTGGAACTCTAATCAAGAAGAGAAAAAATCTTTTCAAGCTAACAGATCAGAGAATCATGCAGCACAATAGAAGACCATTCAGCCTACTTTTCCTGTGCCAGCCCTTTGAAAGAGTTGCCCAATGAACTCCACTCCCCTGCTCTTTCTCCATAGCCGTGCATTGTTTTTTTTTCCTTTTCGCATTTATGGCCAATTTCCTTTGGCAAGTTCATATTCAATCTGCTCCCACTACCCTTCCAATCAGTGCATTCCGGATCACAACACCTCAAGTGTTAAAATGATCCTCCTCATTCCCCCCCCCCCCCACCCCAAACATCATGCCAATCTTTTTCAATTAGTAACCACAGGCTATGCCCCTGCTGCTAGTGGAAACATTTTCTCCTCATTTTCTCTATCAAAACCAATCATAATTTTGGACACCTCCATCAAATCTCCCAGTAACCTTGTTAACTCATCCCAAGCTATTTGGTGAAGTATGAAACTACACTGTAATACTTCTCCTGATAATAAGTATATTTACAGAACACAGAATTACATATGTCTGCTTTCTAGTTACAATCCCCACGTTCCAGCAGTCTCTCTTTATAAGTGCTGCAGGTGCTTAATTTACAAAATGCCCTTTAGCTCTGTATCTCAACAATATAATTAACATATTATTATCAAACCTTCTCTGCTCCAAAAAGAAACAATCTCAGCTTCTCCACACAGCTGAAGCCCTTCATCCTTGATGCCATTCTGGTAAATCTCTTCTCCACCCTCTCTAAGGTCCTGGACATCCTTCCTCAAGACGAAAAGAATGAAATGCCTGCTATGCAATAGAGACAGGGACAAAGCTGACTGAATGCCTTTTGGGATATGTTAAGTGGTGTTAAAGACAAAATTCATTAACGATCCCATTGCCCTTTTTTTGTGTGGGGAGAATGCCATTGTGTACCAACCAAGGAGATGTTCCATTCCCACAGCTCGTATCACGGCCTCAACAGCTGCCTCCTTAAAGTTGACTATTCAACCTTGATGCTGTGTTATCGTATCAATGGGGAAAATAAAACCACATTCCAAAATATTTCCATTGCCAAATGGCCCTTTTTTCCCTGAAACGATGCTGCGGTTTTTTAAAGAGCTGCAGCAGCACCAGGCATTCCACCCTAAATCTGCAGGTTCTCACTGCCAATCATCCGGTCTCTCCTGGGCTGTTCAAGAGAGGCACTGAGCGAAAGGGAGGCCCCTCACCTGTACGCATGTCAGGAGAATCCAAAAACCACCTCACCCAGGCCTCATCTTGGCTTTTCCTGTTTCGTTAAGCTCTATCTACAGAAAGAGTGTGCATTTCTGCAGTGCACTCTGAAGTCTTCAGAACATCCCAGAGCCCTTTTGCAAACAGGAAATCACTCTCAAAGTTATGTAGTGAATTTGTTCACAGCACAAACTGCAAATGAATGATTATCTAATTAATGTGCTATTGGTGTTGTTTGAGATCATTGGAAATGCGTAGTGGTTATGTTACAGGACTAATAATTTTCAAAAATAGCTTAGGCTAACTGTAATGAATCCCATCGTGGCAGCTGGAGAAATCTGGAAATTAAAAGCTGGTGTCAGTAAAAGTGAGCATAACGTTGTCAGAGTGTTGTAAAAGTCCAACTGGTTCACTAACGTCCGCAAGGGAACACCCCATTGTTACCCTGCCTGGCCTGTAAGTGACTCCAACCCACACCTAGACAGTTTTTGTTTATTCATTTATTCATCACAGGATGTGGGCATCGCTGACTAGGCCAGCATTTATTGCCCATCCTTAATTGCCCACCGGAAGGTGGTAGTGAGCCGCTTTCTTCAACTGTTGCTTGTGATGTGGGTACACCCACGGTGCTATTAGGAAGGGAGTTCCAGGATTTTGACCCAGTGACGTTGAAAGAACGGCGATATATTTCCAAGCCAGGATGGCGAATGGCTTGGAGGGGAACTTGCAGGTGGTGGTGTTCCCATCTATCTGCTGCCCTTGTCCTTCTAGATGGGAGAGGTCATGGTTTGGAAGGTGCTGTCGAAGTTGGTGAGTTGCTGCAGCTTGTCTTGTAGATGGTACACACTGCTGCTACTGTGCGTTGGTGGCGGAGGAAGTGAACGTTTGTGGACGGGGTGCCAATCAAGCGGGCTGCTTTGTCCTGGTTGGTGGCGAGCTTCTTGAGTGTTGTTGGGGCTGCACTCATCCAGGCAAATGGAGAGTATTCCATCACACTCCTGACTTGTGTCTTCTAGATGGTGGACAGACTTTAGGGAGTCAGAAGGCAAGTTATTCAGTGCAAAATTCCTGGCCTCTGACCTGCTTTTGTAGCCACAGTATGTAAATGGCTGGTTCAGTTCAGTTTTTGGTCAATGGTAACCCCCAGGGTGTTGATAGTGGTGGATTCAGCAATGGTAATACCATTGAATGTCAAGGGGCGATGGTTAGATTTTCTCTTGTTGGAGATGGCCATTGCCCAGCACTTATGTGGTGTTAATGTCTCTTGCCACTTATCAGCCCAAGCCTAAATATTGTCCAGATCTTGCCGCACATAGACACGGACTGCTTCAGTATCTGAGGAGTCACGAATAGTGTGAACATTGTGCAATCATCTGCGAACATCCCCACTTCTGACCTTATGATGGAGGGAAGGTCATTGATGAAGCAGCTGAAGATGGTTGGGCCGAGGACACTACCCTGAGGAACTCCTGCAGTGATGTCCCAGGACTAAGGTGATTGACCTCCAACAACCACAACCATCTTCCTTTATGCAAAGTATGATTCCAACCAGTGGAGAGTTTTCCTTCTGCTTTCCATTAATTTCAGTTTTGCTAGGGCTCCTTGATGCCACACTCGGTCAAATGTTGCCTTGATGTCAAGGGCAGTCACTCTCACCTCACCTCTGGAGTTCAGCCCTTTGGTCCATGTTTGGACCAGGGCTGTATGAGGACAGGAGCTGAGTGACCCTGGTGGAACTCAAACTGAGTGTTAGTGAACAGGTATTGCTGAACAAGTGCTGCTCGATAACACTGATGATGACTCCTTCTATAACTTTACTGATGATCGAGAGTAGACTGATGGGGCGGTAATTGGCTGGGTTGGATTTGCCCTGCTTTTAGTGGACAGGACATACCTGGGCAATTACCCACATTGTCAGGTAAATGCCAGCTGTTGTAGCTGCACTGGAATAGCTTGGCTAGGGGCATGGCAAATTCTGGAGCACAAGTCTTCAGTACTATTGCCAGAATGTTGTCCATTGTTGACTCTTACTGCCCTCCGAAGTGGCCTAGCAAGACCCTCAGTTGTATCAGAGTGCTACAACACTGAGGTTAAAGATGAAGGCCCACACCCACCTTCATGAGGAACCAGTGATGGACAACAAATGCTGGCCTTGCTCTTGGTTATCACATCCCGGAGAGAATTAGGTTTCTAATTGTCTCTTTGGCAAAGGTATATGGTGAAAGAAAGAACGAACTTGCATTTATATAGCACCGTTCCAGGCTTAAGGACATCTCAAAGCAACTTAAAGCCTATGAAACGCTTTTTGAAATGTACTGTTATAATGCAGGGCAAAGTGACAGCTAATTCGTGCACAGCAAGATCCCACAGACAACGATGGGATAACGAGCAAATAATTTAATTTTTAGTGTGGGTTGAAAAAGGGGATTGGTTGGAGGTGTGAGAGGGGGTGGTGTGGAAATAGTTGAAAAGTGAAAATTTGCAAGATGCCATCGAAAGATACAAAGGACAATGTCTCTCATCGCAACGGTCTGAAAATTATTAATTAATCACGCTGCAAAATACTAATTGTTTCTCCTGTGTTTTCAGTTGATTTCATTGGAGGATTTGATTCCTATGGTTATCAGGCCCCACAGAAGACTTCTCCTTTACAGTTGCAGCCTCTGTACACGTAAGTGCTTTACACAAAGAGAAAGGAAATGGCCAACATTCCCTCACTGATTCAGTCAAATTTGCTGTCTTGCTTCCCTTCCCACCGTTTCATTTCAGCACTAAAACCTTTCTCCGATACTCTGGGGAGTGTTGGCCAATGGTAATAATCCATATTTTACTTTTAATGCCTGTCCGTGAGAACATCTTTAATTTTATTACTGTCTCCACTGTGGTAGCTACCTGCTAATTGGCATTCACAGGGGAAAAGGGAAAGATCAGAACTGGTGGAACTTTGAATATCGTAAACACAAGTGAAAGCAGAAAGCGGAGTCTGTAGCTATTCTGCGCACGTCTGCCGTGGATGATTAAATCAGTGTTGTAAGTGTTCAAACGTTACACTCACATTGCCAAGTAACTGAGGCCTACACATCCACCCGCCCACCACCCTCCCCCCCCCACCCCACTAATCACCTCTGACAGATGCATCAGGAAATCATCCTTCAATCCCATACAGAGCAAATAGATTCCATGTTCAGTCCTCAGACCATGCAATGGTAGGGTTCAGGGACTGTGCAATCGGGTTCAGGGACTGTGCAATGGTGGGGTTCAGGGACTGTGCAATGGTGGGGTTCAGGGACTATGCAATGGTGGGGTTCAGGGACTGTGCAATGGTAGGGTTCAGGGACTGTGAGATGGTGGGTTTCAGGGACTGTGCGATAGTAGGGTTCAGGGACTGTGCGGTGGTGGGGTTCAGGGACTGTGCAATGGTGGGGTTCAGATCTGTGCAATGGGGTTCAGGGACTGTGTGATGGTGGGGTTCAGGGTCCGTGCAATGGAGGGGTTCAGGGACTGTGCGATGGTGGGGTTCAGGGACTGTGCAATGGGGGGGTTCAGGGACTGTGCAATGGTGGGGTTCAGGGACTGTGCAATGGTGGGGTTCAAGGACTGTGCAATGGTGGGGTGCAGGGATTGTGCAATGGTGGGGTTCAGGGACTATGCAATGGTGGCGTTCAGGGACTGTGCAATGGTAGGGTTCAGGGACTGTGCGATAGGGTTCAGGGATCATGCAATGGTGGGGTTCAGGGACTATGTAATGGTGGGGTTCAGGGACTATGCAATGGTGGGGTTCAGGGACTGTGCAGTGGTGGGGTTCAGGGACTGTGCGATGGTGGGGTTCAGGGAATATGCAATGGTGGGGTTCAGGGACTGTGCAATGGTGGCGTTCAGGGACTGTGCAATGGTGGGGTTCAGGGACTATGCAATGGTGGCGTTCAGGGACTGTGCGATGGTAGGGTTCAGGGACTGTGCGACGATGGGGTTCAGGGACTGTGCAATGGTGGGGTTCAGGGACTGTGCGATGATAGGGTTCAGGGACTGTGCGATGATGGGGTTCAGGAACTGTGCAATGGTGGGGTTCAGGGACTATGCGATGATAGGGTTCAGGGACTGTGCGATGATGGGGTTCAGGGACTGTGCAATGGTGGGGTTCAGGGACTGTGCGATGATAGGGTTCAGAGAATGTGCGATGATGGGGTTCAGGGACTGTGCGATGATAGGGTTCAGGGACTGTGCGATGATGGGGTTCAGGGACTGTGCAATGGTGGGTTTCAGGGACTGTGCGATGATAGGGTTCAGGGACTGTGCGATGATGGGGTTCAGGGACTGTGCGGTGGTGGGGTTCAGGGACGGTGCGATGATGGGTTTCAGGGACTGTGCAATGGTGGGGTTCAGGGAATGTGCGATGATAGGGTTCAGGGACTGTGCGATGATGGGGTTCAGGGACTGTGCAATGGTGGGGTTCAGGGACTGTGCGATAGGGTTCAGGGACTGTGCAATGGTGGGGTTCAGGGACTGTGCAATGGTGGGGTTCAGGGACTGTGTAATGGTGGCGTTCAGGGACTGTGCAATGGTGGGGTTCAGTGACTGTGCAATGGTGGCGTTCAGGGACTATGCAATGGTGGGGTTCAGGGACTGTGCGATGGTAGGGTTCAGGGACTGTGCAATGGTGGGGTTCAGGGACTGTGCAATGGTGGGGTTCAGGGACTGTGCAATGGTGGGGTTCAAGGACTGTGCAATGGTGGGGTGCAGGGATTGTGCAATGGTGGGGTTCAGGGACTATGCAATGGTGGCGTTCAGGGACTGTGCAATGGTAGGGTTCAGGGACTGTGCGATAGGGTTCAGGGATCATGCAATGGTGGGGTTCAGGGACTATGTAATGGTGGGGTTCAGGGACTATGCAATGGTGGGGTTCAGGGACTGTGCAGTGGTGGGGTTCAGGGACTGTGCGATGGTGGGGTTCAGGGAATATGCAATGGTGGGGTTCAGGGACTGTGCAATGGTGGCGTTCAGGGACTGTGCAATGGTGGGGTTCAGGGACTATGCAATGGTGGCGTTCAGGGACTGTGCGATGGTAGGGTTCAGGGACTGTGCGACGATGGGGTTCAGGGACTGTGCAATGGTGGGGTTCAGGGACTGTGCGATGATAGGGTTCAGGGACTGTGCGATGATGGGGTTCAGGAACTGTGCAATGGTGGGGTTCAGGGACTATGCGATGATAGGGTTCAGGGACTGTGCGATGATGGGGTTCAGGGACTGTGCAATGGTGGGGTTCAGGGACTGTGCGATGATAGGGTTCAGAGAATGTGCGATGATGGGGTTCAGGGACTGTGCGATGATAGGGTTCAGGGACTGTGCGATGATGGGGTTCAGGGACTGTGCAATGGTGGGTTTCAGGGACTGTGCGATGATAGGGTTCAGGGACTGTGCGATGATGGGGTTCAGGGACTGTGCAATGGTGGGGTTCAGGGACTGTGTAATGGTGGCGTTCAGGGACTGTGCAATGGTGGGGTTCAGGGACTGTGCGATGATAGGGTTCAGGGACTGTGCGATGATGGGGTTCAGGGACTGTGCAATGGTGGGGTTCAGGGACTGTGCGATGATAGGGTTCAGGGACTGTGCGATGATGGGGTTCAGGGACTGTGCAATGGTGGGGTTCAGGGACTGTGCGATTGTGGGGTTCAGGGACTGTGCAATGGTGGGGTTCAGGAACTATGCAATGGTGGCATTCAGGGACTGTGCGATGGTGGGGTTCAGGGACTGTGCAATGTTGGGGTTCAGGGTCTCTGCAATGGTGGCATTCAGGGACTGTGTAATGGTGGGGTTCAGGGACTGTGCGATGGTAGGGTTCAGGGACAGTGCGATGGTGGGGTTCAGGGACTGTGCGATGGTAGGGTTCAGGGACTGCGACGATGGGGTTCAGGGACTGTGCGATGATGGGGTTCAGGGACTGAACAGTGGTGAGGTTCAGGGACTGTGCGATGACAGGGTTCAGGGACTGTGCGATGATGGGGTTCAGGGACTGTGCAATGGTGGGGTTCAGGGACTGTGCGATAGGGTTCAGGGACTGTGCAATGGTGGGTTTCAGGGACTGTGCAATGGTGGGGTTCAGGGACTGTGCGATGGTATGGTTCAGTGACTGTGCGATGGTGGGTTTCAGGGACTGTGCGATGGTGGGTTTCAGGGACTGTGCAATGGCAGGGTTCAGGGACATGCGATGGTAGGGTTCAGGGACTGTGCAATGGTAGGGTTCAGGGACTGTGCAATGGTAGGGTTCAGGGACTGTGTGATGGTATGGTTTAGGGACTGTGCAACGATGGGGTTCAGGGACTATGCAATGGTGGGGTTCAGGGACTGTGCAATGGTGGGGTTCAGGGACTATACATTGGTGGGGTTCAGGGACTGTGCAGTGGTGGGGTTCAGGGACTGTGCAATGGTGGCATTCAGGGACTGTGCAATGGTGCATTTCAGGGACTGTGTAATGGGGGGGTTCAGGGACTGTGCAATGGTGGGGTTCAGGGACTGTGCAATGGTGGGGTTCAGGGACTGTGCGATAGGGTTCAGGGACTGTGCGTTGGTGGTGTTCAGGGACTGTGCAATGGTGGCGTTCAGGGACTGTGCAATGGTGGGGTTCAGGGACTATGCAATGGTGGGGTTCAGGGACTGTGCAATGGTGGTGTTCAGGGACTGTGCGATGGTGGGGTTCAGGGACTGTGCAATGGTGGCGTTCAGGGACTATGCAATGGTGGGGTTCAGGGACTGTGCGATGGTAGGGTTCAGGGACTGTGCAATGGTGGGGTTCAGGGACTGTGCGATGGTAGGGTTCAGGGACTGTGCGACGATGGGGTTCAGGGACTGTGTGATGATGGGCTTCAGGGACTGTGCAATGGTGGGTTTCAGGGACTGTGCGATGATAGGGTTCAGGGACTGTGCGATGATGGGGTTCAGGGACTGTGTAATGGTGGGGTTCAGGGACTGTGCAATGGTGGGGTTCAGGGACTGTGCGATGGTGTGGTTCAGGGACTGTGCGATGGTGGTGTTCAGGGACTGTGCGATGGTGGGTTTCAGGGACTGTGCAATGGTAGGGTTCAGGTACTGTGCAATGGTGGGGTTCAGGGACTGTGCAATGGTGCGGTTCAGAGACTGTGCAATGGTGTGGTTCAGGAACTGTGCAATGGTGGGGTTCAGGGACTATGCAATGGTGGGGTTCAGGGACTGTGCAATGGTGGGGTTCAGGGACTGTGCAATGGTGGGGTTCAGGGACTGTGCGATGGTAGGGTTCAGGGACTGTGCGACGATGGGGTTCAGGGACTGTGTGATGATGGGCTTCAGGGACTGTGCAATGGTGGGTTTCAGGGACTGTGCGATGATAGGGTTCAGGGACTGTGCGATGATGGGGTTCAGGGACTGTGTAATGGTGGGGTTCAGGGACTGTGCAATGGTGGGGTTCAGGGACTGTGCGATGGTGTGGTTCAGGGACTGTGCGATGGTGGTGTTCAGGGACTGTGCGATGGTGGGTTTCAGGGACTGTGCGATGGTAGGGTTCAGGTACTGTGCAATGGTGGGGTTCAGGGACTGTGCAATGGTGGGGTTCAGAGACTGTGCAATGGTGTGGTTCAGGAACTGTGCAATGGTGGGGTTCAGGAACTGTGCAATGGTGGGGTTCAGGGACTATGCAATGGTGGGGTTCAGGGACTGTGCAATGGTGGGGTTCAGGGACTGTGCAATGGTGGGGTTCAGGGACTGTGCGATGGTAGGGTTCAGGGACTGTGCGACGATGGGGTTCAGGGACTGTGCGATGATGTGCTTCAGGGACTGTGCAATGGTGGGGTTCAGGGACTGTGCAATGGTAGGGTTCAGGGACTGTGCGATGGTGGGGTTCAGGGACTGTGCAATGGTGGGGTTCAGGGACTGTGCGATGGTAGGGTTCAGGGACTGTGCGACGATGGGGTTCAGGGACGGTGCGATGATGGGTTTCAGGGACTGTGCAATGGTGGGGTTCAGGGAATGTGCGATGATAGGGTTCAGGGACTGTTCGATGATGGGGTTCAGGGACTGTGCAATGGTGGGGTTCAGGGACTGTGCGATAGGGTTCAGGGACTGTGCAATGGTGGGGTTCAGGGACTGTGCAATGGTGGGGTTCAGGGACTGTGTAATGGTGGCATTCAGGGACTGTGCAATGGTGGGGTTCAGGGACTGTGCAATGGTGGCGTTCAGGGACTATGCAATGGTGGGGTTCAGGGACTGTGCGATGGTAGGGTTCAGGGACTGGGCAATGGTGGGGTTCAGGGACTGTGCAATGGTAGGGTTCAGGGACTGTGCGACAATGGGGTTCAGGGACTGTGTGATGATGGGCTTCAGGGACTGTGCAATGGTGGGTTTCAGGGACTGTGCGATGATAGGGTTCAGGGACTGTGCGATGATGGGGTTCAGGGACTGTGTAATGGTGGGGTTCAGGGACTGTGCAATGGTGGGGTTCAGGGACTGTGCGATGGTGTGGTTCAGGGACTGTGCGATGGTGGTGTTCAGGGACTGTGCGATGGTGGGTTTCAGGGACTGTGCAATGGTAGGGTTCAGGGACTGTGCAATGGTGGGGTTCAGGGACTGTGCGATGGTGGAGTTCAGGGACTGTGCAATGGTGGGGTTCAAGGACTGTGCAATGGTGGGCTTCAGGGACTGTGCAATGGTGGCGTTCAGGGACTGTGCGATAGTGGGGTTCAGGGACTGTGCGATGGTGGGGTTCAGGGACTGTGCAATGGTGGGGTTCAGGGACTGTGCGATGGTAGCGTTCAGGGACTGTGCGACGATGGGGTTCAGGGACTGTGCGATGATGTGCTTCAGGGACTGTGCAATGGTGGGGTTCAGGGACTGCAATGGTAGGGTTCAGGGACTGTGCGATGGTGGGGTTCAGGGACTGTGCAATGGTGGGGTTCAGGGACTGTGCGATGGTAGGGTTCAGGGACTGTGCGACGATGGGGTTCAGGGACGGTGCGATGATGGGTTTCAGGGACTGTGCAATGGTGGGGTTCAGGGAATGTGCGATGATAGGGTTCAGGGACTGTGCGATGATGGGGTTCAGGGACTGTGCAATGGTGGGGTTCAGGGACTGTGCGATAGGGTTCAGGGACTGTGCAATGGTGGGGTTCAGGGACTGTGCAATGGTGGGGTTCAGGGACTGTGTAATGGTGGCGTTCAGGGACTGTGCAATGGTGGGGTTCAGTGACTGTGCAATGGTGGCGTTCAGGGACTATGCAATGGTGGGGTTCAGGGACTGTGCGATGGTAGGGTTCAGGGACTGTGCAATGGTGGGGTTCAGGGACTGTGCAATGGTAGGGTTCAGGGACTGTGCGACAATGGGGTTCAGGGACTGTGTGATGATGGGCTTCAGGGACTGTGCAATGGTGGGTTTCAGGGACTGTGCGATGATAGGGTTCAGGGACTGTGCGATGATGGGGTTCAGGGACTGTGTAATGGTGGGGTTCAGGGACTGTTCAATGGTGGGGTTCAGGGACTGTGCGATGGTGTGGTTCAGGGACTGTGCGATGGTGGTGTTCAGGGACTGTGCGATGGTGGGTTTCAGGGACTGTGCGATAGGGTTCAGGGATCATGCAATGGTGGGGTTCAGGGACTATGTAATGGTGGGGTTCAGGGACTATGCAATGGTGGGGTTCAGGGACTGTGCAGTGGTGGGGTTCAGGGACTGTGCGATGGTGGGGTTCAGGGAATATGCAATGGTGGGGTTCAGGGACTGTGCAATGGTGGCGTTCAGGGACTGTGCAATGGTGGGGTTCAGGGACTATGCAATGGTGGCGTTCAGGGACTGTGCGATGGTAGGGTTCAGGGACTGTGCGACGATGGGGTTCAGGGACTGTGCAATGGTGGGGTTCAGGGACTGTGCGATGATAGGGTTCAGGGACTGTGCGATGATGGGGTTCAGGAACTGTGCAATGGTGGGGTTCAGGGACTATGCGATGATAGGGTTCAGGGACTGTGCGATGATGGGGTTCAGGGACTGTGCAATGGTGGGGTTCAGGGACTGTGCGATGATAGGGTTCAGAGAATGTGCGATGATGGGGTTCAGGGACTGTGCGATGATAGGGTTCAGGGACTGTGCGATGATGGGGTTCAGGGACTGTGCAATGGTGGGTTTCAGGGACTGTGCGATGATAGGGTTCAGGGACTGTGCGATGATGGGGTTCAGGGACTGTGCAATGGTGGGGTTCAGGGACTGTGTAATGGTGGCGTTCAGGGACTGTGCAATGGTGGGGTTCAGGGACTGTGCGATGATAGGGTTCAGGGACTGTGCGATGATGGGGTTCAGGGACTGTGCAATGGTGGGGTTCAGGGACTGTGCGATGATAGGGTTCAGGGACTGTGCGATGATGGGGTTCAGGGACTGTGCAATGGTGGGGTTCAGGGACTGTGCGATTGTGGGGTTCAGGGACTGTGCAATGGTGGGGTTCAGGAACTATGCAATGGTGGCATTCAGGGACTGTGCGATGGTGGGGTTCAGGGACTGTGCAATGTTGGGGTTCAGGGTCTCTGCAATGGTGGCATTCAGGGACTGTGTAATGGTGGGGTTCAGGGACTGTGCGATGGTAGGGTTCAGGGACAGTGCGATGGTGGGGTTCAGGGACTGTGCGATGGTAGGGTTCAGGGACTGCGACGATGGGGTTCAGGGACTGTGCGATGATGGGGTTCAGGGACTGAACAGTGGTGAGGTTCAGGGACTGTGCGATGACAGGGTTCAGGGACTGTGCGATGATGGGGTTCAGGGACTGTGCAATGGTGGGGTTCAGGGACTGTGCGATAGGGTTCAGGGACTGTGCAATGGTGGGTTTCAGGGACTGTGCAATGGTGGGGTTCAGGGACTGTGCGATGGTATGGTTCAGTGACTGTGCGATGGTGGGTTTCAGGGACTGTGCGATGGTGGGTTTCAGGGACTGTGCAATGGCAGGGTTCAGGGACATGCGATGGTAGGGTTCAGGGACTGTGCAATGGTAGGGTTCAGGGACTGTGCAATGGTAGGGTTCAGGGACTGTGTGATGGTATGGTTTAGGGACTGTGCAACGATGGGGTTCAGGGACTATGCAATGGTGGGGTTCAGGGACTGTGCAATGGTGGGGTTCAGGGACTATACATTGGTGGGGTTCAGGGACTGTGCAGTGGTGGGGTTCAGGGACTGTGCAATGGTGGCATTCAGGGACTGTGCAATGGTGCATTTCAGGGACTGTGTAATGGGGGGGTTCAGGGACTGTGCAATGGTGGGGTTCAGGGACTGTGCAATGGTGGGGTTCAGGGACTGTGCGATAGGGTTCAGGGACTGTGCGTTGGTGGTGTTCAGGGACTGTGCAATGGTGGCGTTCAGGGACTGTGCAATGGTGGGGTTCAGGGACTATGCAATGGTGGGGTTCAGGGACTGTGCAATGGTGGTGTTCAGGGACTGTGCGATGGTGGGGTTCAGGGACTGTGCAATGGTGGCGTTCAGGGACTATGCAATGGTGGGGTTCAGGGACTGTGCGATGGTAGGGTTCAGGGACTGTGCAATGGTGGGGTTCAGGGACTGTGCGATGGTAGGGTTCAGGGACTGTGCGACGATGGGGTTCAGGGACTGTGTGATGATGGGCTTCAGGGACTGTGCAATGGTGGGTTTCAGGGACTGTGCGATGATAGGGTTCAGGGACTGTGCGATGATGGGGTTCAGGGACTGTGTAATGGTGGGGTTCAGGGACTGTGCAATGGTGGGGTTCAGGGACTGTGCGATGGTGTGGTTCAGGGACTGTGCGATGGTGGTGTTCAGGGACTGTGCGATGGTGGGTTTCAGGGACTGTGCAATGGTAGGGTTCAGGTACTGTGCAATGGTGGGGTTCAGGGACTGTGCAATGGTGCGGTTCAGAGACTGTGCAATGGTGTGGTTCAGGAACTGTGCAATGGTGGGGTTCAGGGACTATGCAATGGTGGGGTTCAGGGACTGTGCAATGGTGGGGTTCAGGGACTGTGCAATGGTGGGGTTCAGGGACTGTGCGATGGTAGGGTTCAGGGACTGTGCGACGATGGGGTTCAGGGACTGTGTGATGATGGGCTTCAGGGACTGTGCAATGGTGGGTTTCAGGGACTGTGCGATGATAGGGTTCAGGGACTGTGCGATGATGGGGTTCAGGGACTGTGTAATGGTGGGGTTCAGGGACTGTGCAATGGTGGGGTTCAGGGACTGTGCGATGGTGTGGTTCAGGGACTGTGCGATGGTGGTGTTCAGGGACTGTGCGATGGTGGGTTTCAGGGACTGTGCGATGGTAGGGTTCAGGTACTGTGCAATGGTGGGGTTCAGGGACTGTGCAATGGTGGGGTTCAGAGACTGTGCAATGGTGTGGTTCAGGAACTGTGCAATGGTGGGGTTCAGGAACTGTGCAATGGTGGGGTTCAGGGACTATGCAATGGTGGGGTTCAGGGACTGTGCAATGGTGGGGTTCAGGGACTGTGCAATGGTGGGGTTCAGGGACTGTGCGATGGTAGGGTTCAGGGACTGTGCGACGATGGGGTTCAGGGACTGTGCGATGATGTGCTTCAGGGACTGTGCAATGGTGGGGTTCAGGGACTGTGCAATGGTAGGGTTCAGGGACTGTGCGATGGTGGGGTTCAGGGACTGTGCAATGGTGGGGTTCAGGGACTGTGCGATGGTAGGGTTCAGGGACTGTGCGACGATGGGGTTCAGGGACGGTGCGATGATGGGTTTCAGGGACTGTGCAATGGTGGGGTTCAGGGAATGTGCGATGATAGGGTTCAGGGACTGTTCGATGATGGGGTTCAGGGACTGTGCAATGGTGGGGTTCAGGGACTGTGCGATAGGGTTCAGGGACTGTGCAATGGTGGGGTTCAGGGACTGTGCAATGGTGGGGTTCAGGGACTGTGTAATGGTGGCATTCAGGGACTGTGCAATGGTGGGGTTCAGGGACTGTGCAATGGTGGCGTTCAGGGACTATGCAATGGTGGGGTTCAGGGACTGTGCGATGGTAGGGTTCAGGGACTGGGCAATGGTGGGGTTCAGGGACTGTGCAATGGTAGGGTTCAGGGACTGTGCGACAATGGGGTTCAGGGACTGTGTGATGATGGGCTTCAGGGACTGTGCAATGGTGGGTTTCAGGGACTGTGCGATGATAGGGTTCAGGGACTGTGCGATGATGGGGTTCAGGGACTGTGTAATGGTGGGGTTCAGGGACTGTGCAATGGTGGGGTTCAGGGACTGTGCGATGGTGTGGTTCAGGGACTGTGCGATGGTGGTGTTCAGGGACTGTGCGATGGTGGGTTTCAGGGACTGTGCAATGGTAGGGTTCAGGGACTGTGCAATGGTGGGGTTCAGGGACTGTGCGATGGTGGAGTTCAGGGACTGTGCAATGGTGGGGTTCAAGGACTGTGCAATGGTGGGCTTCAGGGACTGTGCAATGGTGGCGTTCAGGGACTGTGCGATAGTGGGGTTCAGGGACTGTGCGATGGTGGGGTTCAGGGACTGTGCAATGGTGGGGTTCAGGGACTGTGCGATGGTAGCGTTCAGGGACTGTGCGACGATGGGGTTCAGGGACTGTGCGATGATGTGCTTCAGGGACTGTGCAATGGTGGGGTTCAGGGACTGCAATGGTAGGGTTCAGGGACTGTGCGATGGTGGGGTTCAGGGACTGTGCAATGGTGGGGTTCAGGGACTGTGCGATGGTAGGGTTCAGGGACTGTGCGACGATGGGGTTCAGGGACGGTGCGATGATGGGTTTCAGGGACTGTGCAATGGTGGGGTTCAGGGAATGTGCGATGATAGGGTTCAGGGACTGTGCGATGATGGGGTTCAGGGACTGTGCAATGGTGGGGTTCAGGGACTGTGCGATAGGGTTCAGGGACTGTGCAATGGTGGGGTTCAGGGACTGTGCAATGGTGGGGTTCAGGGACTGTGTAATGGTGGCGTTCAGGGACTGTGCAATGGTGGGGTTCAGTGACTGTGCAATGGTGGCGTTCAGGGACTATGCAATGGTGGGGTTCAGGGACTGTGCGATGGTAGGGTTCAGGGACTGTGCAATGGTGGGGTTCAGGGACTGTGCAATGGTAGGGTTCAGGGACTGTGCGACAATGGGGTTCAGGGACTGTGTGATGATGGGCTTCAGGGACTGTGCAATGGTGGGTTTCAGGGACTGTGCGATGATAGGGTTCAGGGACTGTGCGATGATGGGGTTCAGGGACTGTGTAATGGTGGGGTTCAGGGACTGTTCAATGGTGGGGTTCAGGGACTGTGCGATGGTGTGGTTCAGGGACTGTGCGATGGTGGTGTTCAGGGACTGTGCGATGGTGGGTTTCAGGGACTGTGCAATGGTAGGGTTCAGGGACTGTGCAATGGTGTGGTTCAGGGACTGTGCAATGGTGGGGTTCAGGGACTATGCAATGGTGGGGTTCAGGGACTGTGCAATGGTGGGGTTCAGGGACTGTGCGATGGTGGGGTTCAGGGACTGTGCAATGGTGGGGTTCAGGGACTGTGCAATGGTGGGGTTCAAAGACTGTGCAATGGTGGGCTTCAGGGACTGTGCAATGGTGGGGTTCAGGGACTGTGCGATAGTGGGGTTCAGGGACTGTGCGATGGTGGGGTTCAGGGACTGTGCAATGGTGGGGTTCAGGGACTGTGCGATGGTAGGGTTCAGGGACTGTGCGACGATGGCGTTCAGGGACTGTGCGATGATGTGCTTCAGGGACTGTGCAATGGTGGGGTTCAGGGACTGTGCAATGGTGGGGTTCAGGGACTGTGCGATGGTGGGGTTCAGGGACTGTGCAATGGTGGGTTTCAGGGACTGTGCGATGGTAGGGTTCAGGGACTGTGCAATGGTGGGGTTCAGGGACGGTGCAATGGTGGGGTTCAGGGACTGTGCAATGGTGGGGTTCAGGGACTGTGTGATGATAGGGTTCAGGGACTGTGCGATGATGGGGTTCAGGGACTGTGCAATGGTGGGGTTCAGGGACTGTGCGATGATAGGGTTCAGGGACTGTGCAATGGTGGGGTTCAGGGACTGTGCAATGGTGGTGTTCAGGGACTGTGCGATGGTGGGGTTCAGGGACTGTGCAATGGTGGGGTTCAGGGACTATGCAATGGTGGCATTCATGGACTGTGCGATGGTGGGGTTCAGGGACTGTGCAATGGTGGGGTTCAGGGACTGTGCAATGGTGGCGTTCAGGGACGATGTAATGGTGGGGTTCAGGGACTGTGCAATGGTAGGGTTCAGGGACTGTGCGATGGTGGGGTTCAGGGACTGTGCGATGGTAGGGTTCAGGGACTGTGCGATGGTAGGGTTCAGGGACTGTGCGATGATGGGGTTCAGGGACTGTGCGATGATAGGGTTCAGGGACTGTGCGATGATGGGGTTCAGGGACTGTGCAATGATGGGGTTCAGGGACTGTGCAATGGTGGTGTTCAGGGACTATGCAATGGTGGGGTTCAGGGACTGTGCAATGGTGGGGTTCAGGGTGCCAGAATTCGTGTCGCCATGGCAATGATCTGTTCAAGAGAGACAACCAGCAAGATGGGGGTTACCCCTCGCCCGGGCACATGTTGGAGTTGGGGTTGCCAACCATGTAGCGTTGCCCTGGGGTCCCTGGGGAATGGAAAAAGTCCCAGACACTGCCACAAGCAACCTGAAAGAAATGCCCTAAGAGTTTTTAAAGAATAACTGAGTCTTTCATGAAATTTGCCATAAACATTTTAATTTATGACATTGAATCTACAGCACAGAAAAAGACCATTCGGCCCAAATGCTCCCTGCTGGCATTTATCCTCCACCGAGCCTTCTCCCACCCTAATCCATCTGACCCTAGCAGCAGATTGTTTTCCTCATGGGCTAATCCAGCTTCTCTTCAACTGCATTCCCTGCTCTTTCCCAAAGGCCCTGCGATATTTTTTTTCCCTTTCATGTATTCACCCAACTCAAGGGAAGCTGAGGCAGGGAAAGTAGGCCCCCAGAATGATGGCCTGTCAAACTGGGCCCCAGCACGAATCAGACCATTCAGAAAACAAGAGGGCGGACAAACGCTCAGGACTTCGGATGTAATAGAGTCGAGTGGTTTCTGAATTAATGACCAAATTGCATCATTTAAGGCTTTGCCCTTACTTTTCAATTTTAACCTCAATATTTTTGTTCATCCTTCTATCCAGTCTTGTATCTCCTCCCCTCCAGCCCCCACCATTAGCCTCCCCCAACAGCCGCCCCCCCCCCACCCCCCTCCGCCTCCCTTATCCAGGTGAGTTATCCTTGCAAATTGCTCTGCTTCAGAAAGAAATTGGTTTAGATTGCCCGAGTGACCTTCACCTGTGATACGGTATAACTGAGTGGTCCTGCTTGAAGTTATAGTCCCCATTGGTGGACACAAGCCTGAAGATGACCTAGACTGAGAGTGCGCTGAACTCCTCGAGTGCGCTGAACTCCTCGAGTGCGCTGAACTCCTCGAGTGCGCTGAACTCCTCGAGTGCGCTGATCTCCTCGAGTACGCTGATCATGGGCCAAATCCGCTTGGCCAGCTTTGAGCGCCACTTCGTTCGCTTCCTTGCCCATCCGTTTAGTAAACTAGGCCCCAGAGGATCCAGAGTTTGACCAAACTAGGAGCCGTGCAAAAGAAAGAAGGGTCAGGTTGAAATGAACTTCACATCATTAGAAACTCAAGGCCGTCGGTTGAAAGCAGGGCGAGGGGAGTCTGTGGAGGGGTGGGGTCTGATGGGGGTGGGGGGAGTGTTGTGTGGCAGTGGGCTGCCGAGGATAGCTGGGGGCAGGGGGGCGGTGGTGGGGGAGGTGGGTGCAGTTGTGGCGTGAGGTGACGGAGGATGAAGAGAAAACAGGCCCTGGATTGAAAAAAAGAATCTGTCAGTCAGCTTTTGAAGAACGTAATTAATTTTCTGCCATAGATATGGAGCTTTGACAGCCTGTATGAGCACCTAAGTTACAGAATAGGAATTAGGCTCTTCAGCTCTCGAGACTGTTCAGTCACTGAACTGTCACTCACAGGCGGTGAGTCATTTTAAATATTTTAAATTTCAGTCATGAGCTTCTCGCCTCAGTAAAGTTGACCAGGGAAAGTACACAGGAGGCCTAAGATCACACTGTGTTAAGAAGACTGGTCACAGCTGGGAAGACAGGGGGCAGGGGGCAGGGGACAGGTGTGTGGGCGCATCACTCTTGACCTCAACACCCTCTGGCCTTGGAAAGGGAGAAAAATATCATCCGAAGTCCCTGAGATTTTTTTTGGAAAGTGTATGCGTCAGGGTGTGCAGAGAGGGCACAGGGCCTGACCACGTTTACTCTATGGACCGCCAACACTTAGTGCCTAGGGTCAGACTCTAGGGTCTCAAGAGAGAGTCAGAGGGTTTTGTGCAGCCATATCCCAATGTCAGTTAGGGGAAAGGAGGAGGGTTGGCATAGAAAAAAGAAAAAAACTTACTTTCTCAATCTTGCGATGTCCCCAAAGGCCTTTACAATCAAATTAAGTGCTTTATGAAGTGCAGTCACTATTGTAATGTGGAAAACCCGGCAGCAAATTTGAGCACAGCGAGATCCCACAATCAGCTGTGAGATAATGTCCAGAGATGTTGGTTAAGGATAAATATTGGTCAGGATACTGGGAGAACTCCCCTGCTAATATTCACATGGTGCTGTGGGATCTTTTTACGGCCACCTGAGAGGGCAGAGGGGCCTCAGTTTAGCATCGCAACGGAAAGACGGCACGTCCAACATTGGGAGTGTCAGGCAAGATTGTGCGCTTAAATCTCTGGAGTACGAAAACTTAACCAGCCCTCCCGGCCACCAGCCTTAGCACATCTGGAGAGTGTACTTTGCCACTGGGGACAGTTGCACGTTGCCTCGTGTAGAAATAACTATCCCAGGGGCAGAGCCGCGGGGAGCTCCTTATTGCCTGCCCCTGGGGTTGAGGACCAGTTCTTCATACTGCTCCCTCTGTTGTTGTGGTATCTGCTTCTTTCTCTTCCTATGTTCATTGAATCATAGAACCTTGCAGTGCAAGAGGAGGCCATTCAGCCCATTACACCTGTGACAGCTCTTTGAAGGTATGGTCCAAATAGTTCCACATCCCTGCCCTTTCCCCATAGTCCTGCAATTTTTTTCCCTTTTTAAGTATATATCTAAATCTCTATCCAAAATTAATATTGACCCGCTTCCACCACCCTTTCAGGCAGAACAGAGAGTGGTGAGAGTGTGGAACGAGCTACCCTCTGATGTGGTAAATGTGGGCTCACTCTTAAGTTTTAAGAATAAATTTGGTAGATACATGGATGGGAGAGGTCTGGAGGGTTATGGACTGGGTGCAGGTCAATGGGACTAGCGGAATAATATTTCGGCACAGACTAGAAGGGCCGAATGGCCTGTTTTCTTTGCTGTAGTGTTCTATGGTTCTATGGTTCTAACATTCCAGATCATAACTTGCTGACCATATCTCCCCGTGGGTTTTTTTTTGACAATTATTTTCAACCTGTGTTCTCTGGTTACCAACCCTCCTGCCTGTGGAAGCGGTTTCTTCCCATCCACTCTGTCAAAACCTGTCACGGTTTTGAACACCTCAGTTAAATCCCTCCTTAGCCTTCTTTGTTCTAAGGAGAACAATCCCAGCTTCTCATCTTCACAGGGAACTGAATTTCCTCGTCATTCTCCGCAGAAATGTGCAACATGGCTAGTTCCGTTAGATGTGAATCAGACGCACAGTTCACCATTACCAATGTACATCCCGCCAGATCACTTATTACCAGTAACATTTATTAATAAATATTGAATACTTATTTAATCCCCCACCTGTTGCCGCACTCTGATTAATTAAAATTAGTCTCACATGTTTAATCCTTTTTGAATTTTGAAAGGCCCTTTCTACTTGTAAGACATGCACATCTTTTCTCTCAGATCACAACCATGAAAAAATATTTCTAATAAAACATTGCAAAGCCTTTGAATCTTATACACAATTTCTAAAAAGAAAAAGCTTGGGCCAGATCGGGGAAAGAACCTTAAGAAATGTATAATCTTTTGAAGAATGAAAAACAGTGTTGAGATTTTATATCAATGTTTATGCATAAATTTCCATATTTGAACTAAAACTGGAATAATACATATCATTTCAAACTAGCAGTGAAATGAAATTAGTTCTTGAATATGAATGTGTAATGGATTTTTCTTGTATCCCAAGCTATACTTTTCCCCTCTCTCTCTTATCCAATCCATCATCAGTTTCCCTTAGGAATGTAGGAAGTACGAGCAGGAGTAGGCCATTCAGCCCCTTGAGCCTACTCCATCATTCAACTAAAGCAAGGTTGATCTTGTACCTCAAAGCCATTTTTACGCACTATCCCCATATCCCTTGATATCTTTAATATCTAGAGATCTATCGACCTCTGTCTTGAGCATACTCATTGACTGATCCTCCACAGCCCTCTGGGTAGAGAATGCCAAAGATTCACCACCCTCTGAGTGAAGAAATTCATCTTCATTTCAGTCCTAAGCCTCTTATTCTAAGACTGTGTTCCCTGGTTCTAGACCACCCCCCCCCCTCCACTGCAAGACATTCTTCTAAACTCTATAGAATACAGACCCAGGCTTCTCAATCTCTCCTCATAGGACAATCCCACCATCCCACAGATCAGTCCGGTGAATCTTTGTTGCACTCCCTCTATGGCAAGTATATTGTTCCTTAGATAAGGAGACCAAAACTGTACACAATATGCCTGGTGCAGTCTCACCAAGGCTCTATGCAACTTAAGTATTCCTCTTTGTTTCCTCTTTCCCTTTCTCCCTCTCTTTTTTTCAACTCACCTTCTGCCTTTAACTTTTCCAGTTTTCAAATCATTGGTTAGGTCACAGGTAGAATACTGTGACCAGTTTTATAGTCTGCCTACTATAGGAAGGAGCTCAAAGTTTTGTAGAGGGTGCAGAAGAGATTGACCAAGAGGATACCAACGTTGTAGTTACAAAGAGAAACTGGAGCTGTTTTCTTTAGGAGGGAGAAGATTGAAAGGAAATCTGATGGAAGCACTCAAACAGCTGGAAGAGCTATTTCCACTGGTCTCTAAGAGGGCATTCCAGATCCTCAGCAAGTGGGAAGGGATGGACCTCCGTCCACAGAGGCCTTCTGTGATGTACCTTGGCATTTATTTATATTTAAGTGCTTGTTAAATGCGAAAAAAAAGTTGCTTTTGAGAGGTGAGGAGAGGTTTCTTTTCAGAGACGGATGTTAAGACAGGGAAAACAGTGGTGGAAGTAGAATCCAGAATAACTTCTCAAAGGGAAGTGGGGACATATTAGAAAAAAAATTAAATTTTTGAAGCGTTTTGAGGAAGGAAAGGAATGAGCAGGAGAGCACTGGTCCTCCCGTATGGGATTTTTCAGGATTCCGGCGTGAAAGGAGGTTCACTGGTAAAGCAAGTGCATGGGGCGCACTCAGAAAACCTCCTCATTTCCTACTTGAGCAGTCAGGTCAGAGAAGACGTGGATAATTCCATCCAAGAGATGGCACAGGGGCAAGGCCTGGATTAACCATCTCCTGGGTTGTAAAATGCAACCACCTACCCCAATTCTTCCCTCATCTTTTTTTTTCCATACTCCTCTCTGTCTCTCATTTTCTCTCTATCCACCTCCCCCTCTCTCTCTCTCTCTCTCTCTCTTTCCTGTCTCTCTCTCACTCCCTGCCCCCTCTTGCTGCCTTTCTCACTTGGCAAACTGTTTGTGTGGGCAGAAAGTTTAGCTCAGTGGATGGACGGGCGGGCACACCTGACCGGCTTGAGCATAAAATGACACGCGATGATGTTGGGCAAGGGTACCCGACATCACTGCGCATTCCTGTGACTTTTCAGTCGGCAGACGCGTGTGGGAGTCGGCAACGAACCACCGACAATTAGCAGGCTTGTAAAGACCATTAATAATTAAATGGAAATTTTTGTTGCCTGTCCAACCTTACGGTTGGCTGTCGGGCGAATTATGAAGCTTCACCCACGGGCGGGATGAGGTTTCCAACAGAAATTAAAAACACAGCTAAAAAAGGTTCGAATCTCATTGACAACACCTCCCTGCTCGTGTGACATGAGGGGACATGTTTTTAACATTTTTTCAATTCTCTACTTGCGTTTTTTAAAAATCTTCACCCCCCCCCCCCCACCCAGGGCAGCTCTGGGCCTTCGGGGAGTTTTCAGTGCGCACACATCCCCCACGCACACGCGCAGGTTTGCGGGTTTCCCCCTCCTCCCACCACCACCCCCCCAACCCACCCACCCAGACAGTGCCCAGCGCCGCAGCGATCGATTCACACCGGCTGGCGTTAATTGGCCAGCCAGCGTGAAATCGAGGTTGAGGCCCCATCGGGGGCAGTGGTCTGTTTCGAGGTAAAAATCCTGCCCTATGTGTCGCTGTCTCCCTCCCGCTTCTCTTGTTGTCTCCCCCTTTTGTGATATCTGCTTCTTGTTCTCCCTTATATTTCTTCCTGTGTGGATTCCCTTTCTTTTCCTTTATCCTTTCATGGGATGTGGGTGTCACTGGCAAGGCCAGCATTGGTTGCCCATCCTGAATTGCCCTTAAACTGTGTGGCTTGCTTGGCCGTTTCAAAGGGCAGTTAAGAGTCAACCACATTGCTACGGGTCTGGAGTCACATGTAGGTCAGACCAGGTAAGGACAGCAGATTCCCTTCCTTAAAGGACAGCATTTTTGTAACAGTTGATGATAGTTTCACAGTCACCAGACTAGCTTTAAATTCCAGAGTTATCAATTGAGCTTAAATTCCACCTTTGCTGTGTTGGGATTTGTAATCATGCCCCCCAGACTGCGCATCTGGATTATTGGTCCAGTGACATTACCACAACACCATTTCCCCAAGTTTTCTCAACATTCTGCACTCCTCCTTCTTCCAGACACCCAGAACTAAAAAGGAACCCCTTCTATTAAAACATAGGTGAGAGTAACGCACCTCCTGACTCCCCAAAGCCTGTCCACCATCTACATGGCACAGGTCAGGAGTGTGATGGAATACTCTCCACTTGCCTGGATGAGTGCAGCTCCCACAACGCTCATGAAGCTTGACACCATCCAGGACAAAGCAACCCACTTGACTGACACCCCATCCACCACCTTAAACATTCAATCCCTCCACCACCGACACACAGCAGCAACTCACCAAGGCTCCTTCAACAGCACCTTCCAAACCCATGACCGCTACCATCTAGGACAATGGCAGCAGATGCATTGGAACACCACCAGCTGCTCATTCCCTTCCAAGTCACAAACCACCCTGGCTTGGAACTATATCGCCATGCTTTCACTGTCACTGGATCAGATCCCAGGAATTCCCTCCCTGCCAGCAGTGTGGGTGTACCTAACCCACATGGGCTGCAGCGGTTTAAGAAGGCAGCTCACCACCGCCTTCTCAAGGGCAGCTAGAGATGGGCAACAAATGTTGGCCTTGTTGGCGATGTCCACACCCCATGAACGGAAAAAAAAGTACAAACCTGTTAATTCCAGTTTGCCTTCCTTCAGGCTGCTTTTGTGATGTTGAATGTGAGGGCCTGCCTGCAATGCCCAGGGACTGTTACTATGTCAGGGGTCATTGTATAGTACAGCTTCCCACCATTGTGCTGCGCTCCAAAAAAAAATCAACAAGTGCAATTCAACAAACACTTTCATGTGGTTTATGCAGAACAACAACAACTTGCACTTATATAGCACCTTTAACATAAAACCTCGCAAGGCACTTCACGGAAGCGTTAGCAAACAAAATTTGACACTGAGCCATGTGAGGAGGTATCAGAAGGAATGAACAAAGCCGGGTCAAAGGGGTAGGATTTAAGGAGCATTTTAAGAGAGGTAGAGAGAAATAGCGATGGTATTTCAGAACCTATAGCTTCAGCAGCTGAAAGCACGGCCACCAATGGTGGAGTGATTCAAATACCAAAAGTTACTTTAGCAATGAGGGAAAAACACTGGGGTTTATTTTTACTGTGATAGAATTAACAGGCAGGGAAGTTATGCTCAGCTTGCAAAGAACATTGGTTGGACCATGTGAAGTAACAGTGCTCCATTCGGTCTCACATTACAAAAAGGATATAGAGACACTGGAGAAGATGCAAAAAAATTATTTTCAAGGATGATGCTGGAATTGAGGGATTATAGTTACCAGAAGAAACTGACCAAGTTGGATCTCTTTTCTTTAGAAATGAGAAGGCTGAGGGGGTGACTTGATCAAAGCCTTTAAAATGATTAAGTGGTTTGATAGGGCCGACTTAGAGGAAACATTTCTGCTTGTGCAGGGAACCAAAACTAGGGGCCAAAAATATAGGATAATCACCAGTGGGAAAGTCAGGAGAAACTTCTTTATCCAGAGAATGGTTAGAATGTGGAAGTAGATACCACATGGAGTAGTGGAGGTGAATAGCATTGGTGCATTTAAGGGGAGCCTTTATAAATGAGGGTATGTTATGCTGATAATGTCCAATAGAGAGGGGCGTGTGAAGGCCTGCGTGGATTATAAACACCGCAATGGACACATTGGGCTGAATGGGCTGTCCCTGTGCTGTAAATTCGATGTAACCTCAATTCAAGCTGGGTCAGCTGGCAGCACCCTTGCCTGTGAGTCAGAGAAGGCTGGAAGTTCAACTCCCACTCAAGAACTTGAGCACATCATCTAGACTGCAATTACAGTGCAATGTGGAGGGAGTGGTTCCCGGTTGGAACTCTATCCTTCAGACGAGATATCAAACTGAAGGACCATCTGACTGTTCCAGCAGTTCAGGCGGAGGTTAGATATCCCATGGTATTATTTGGAGAGGAGCAGAGAGCATTCTTTAGGTGTCTTGGCCAACAACACTCTCTGAACAAAAACTAATGCCTTTCACAACATCAGGACATTCCAAAGTGCTTTATAACCAATGGAGTACCTTTGAAATGTAGCTATGGCAGTAATGTGGGAAACGCACCAATCAATTTGTGCACAGCAAGCTCCCAAAAACACAGCAATGAGGCAGCGAATTGTTTGTTTGTTTGTTGAGGGGTAAAAATTGCCCCAGGACGCTGGGGAGAACTCCCGTTTTTCTTCCAAGTAGGATCTTTCATTTCCTCTTGAGATGACAGATGGCATCTCGGTTTAATATCTCATCCGACAGACAGCTTCTCTGTCAATGTCATGCTCCCTCATCACTATAGTGTCAGCCTCGATTGCGTGCACAAGTCTCTGGAATGGAATGGACGGTTGAGCGACAACATTATCGCGAGGTCAATGTGCCTCAGCAAGTAGGAGAAGAAGGGACGTATTTAATTTCATATTATCTCCTCACCATATCTTTCTTGCCTCCTCTTCAGCTGGTGGACATGCCCAGATTTTCCTGTGGTAGTTCTAGAAGTAACCTCCAGGGAGTGTCCCAAGAGCTGTTTAATGATGACTCTCCCTCCATTCTTCCCCTCAGCCAGCACCACTTCACTGTTGATATGGCTGAGAGCTCAGGACATGCTAGGCTCAAGCACCAAGCTTTGAACACTCCATAGCAGAGGGAGCTAAAGTATCAACAAAGTTTTCCACCTGTGGTGGGGGGTGGGGCTGGGGGTAGCGGGTCGGGGGGTGGGTTGGGGGGGGTGTGGGTGGGGCATGTGGAGTGTGGAGTCCAAATCTAAGAGCTATAAATATAAACTAGTGATCAATAAATCCAATAATTTTATCCAGAGAGTGGTGAGAACGTGGAACTCGCTACCACACAGAGTAGTTAAGGTGTATAGTCTTGGACAAGTTAGATAAATATATCAGGGAGGAAGGGATAGAAGGGCTGAGGTGAAGTAGAGATGGGAGGAGGCCCATCTGAATCAAAAGCGTCAGCACAGATAGGTTGGGCCGAATGGCCTGTTTCTATGCTGTAAATTCTATTGACATCCCACCAAGATGAGTTTAATTGGTGATCTTGCTGAATTCACCATGTTGCAACCCTTCCCACTGACTAGCTCCAATCTGGGTTATCGACCCCTCCAGGTTGTCCAACATGTAAATACACTGAGAACTATTTGAAGAAGCAATTCCTTTCGGTAACCTATGGCACTTTTAATGCAAAGTGATGCATCACAAAGAGGTTCGGTGGGGGGGGGGGGGGGGGGGGAACAATTTGTCATTCTATTGTTCGAGAGAGAAAGGGAGAATTCCCAGGTCTGGAACAGCGGATTGCAAGTTCAGGCAGAGAGAGTTTGAGCTGACAGCTCTGATTAATTATGCACATGGTGTGGGAGAGCACAATATGCAATAAAGTACAATCTCACTAATTATATTTTAATTAATATTTTCAGTGTTATTTACTAACACAATATTTTACAGATAGGAGGTTCATTTATCACATGGCACAGTATCTTTGAAAATACCATGTAATTAATTTGTAACCTGCAGAGTGTTTACAGCAGAAACAAAACCATGTAGGAAATTGTTGGGAAGGTTGTATTTATAGCTGCGGAACTCTCAACCTTTCTCATACACAATTGGCTCTTTTATTCTTCACGTCAAACTAATGTGAGGCCCGAAAAGGTGCAAATAAACTACTTCTTTTCGATCAGAGAGATCTTCCACTCTCTTCTACATATATGCAGAGACGAGAGGCAGTTCTCCTTAGGTCACAGAAGGTTCAGGAGATAGATACTAGAGGAGTTCAAGCTCGTGAATGGTTTTTATAGAGTAAACGAGAAATTGTTTCCACTGAGAGAAGGGTCAGTAACTGCACCCCCACCCCCCACCCCCCCGCCCAGAGGGACACAGATGTAAAACAATTGGCAAGAAGGACCAGAGGTGAGATGTGAGGTAAAAAATTACCCAGTGAGTTATGGTGATCTGGAATACGCTGGCTGAAAGGGTGATGGAAGCAGATTCAATACTAACTTTCAAAAGGAAACTGGATATATACTGTACTTGGAAAAAAAACAAACTTACAGGGCTCTTGGGGAAGGTAAAGGGGAGTTAATTGGATAGCTCTTTCAAAGGGCTGTCACTGACCCATTGGGCAGATTGGCCTCCTACTGTGCTGTCTGATTCTATGCTTCTGTACTTTTGCTGTTTTGATAGAAATCAATCACACTTCACAAATTCTCCCTCCCTCCGGAAAAGGCAGAAACAAGTGAAGAGGGCACTCAGTAGAGTGCATACCTCCCTCACATTGTGTTAACTTAACTTTATTACAATTTCACAGCTCTTCCTTAAGACTTTTAATGCTCTGTAACAACTCTGTAAAAAGAAATCTTTTTTATTAAGAGCTTCCATCTCACTGAGGCTAATCCACATCCAACAACCTGCTTTGAAAACTCTGCTCACATTTTGACAGCTGTGACAAAGTGCACCACAGCAGCTGAGATAGCCCGCAGCATTCTAAAACAATTAACAGCATCTGAAATAAAACCACCCATAACACTTTTTTTAAGTAAATTCATCCCATCTTCCAATGTTAACAGATCCTTTAAAAACTTCCAAGGATCTGGATTCAGTTCTGAGGTGTCATGCAGGCAGCCTTGCCTTCCTATAGCCCCTCGGTACTTCTAATTGGGCACCAAACTTGCCTCCTGGCCAGTTAAGCCATTTAAATTATGAATTACATCACCAAAACGACTCAGCGAGGGCACAGTGTTGGGGCCTGGAATTCATCGGAGTTTCAGGTTCTTGACCTCGCCATGAAAATCCGGCCCATTGTGTCCAGCAGAGAGAAAACTAGAAAAGTTCAAATGTGCGACCCGGCTGCACTCATCGCGCACCCACCGCCCCCCCCCCCAACCCCTCTGTGGATAAATCACAAAACTCATTACAAAAACAGAAACAGGACTCGAAATGTCAACTGTGCTCTTCTCCGCTGATGCTGCCAGACCTGCTGAGCTTTTCCAGGTATTTCTGTTTCTGTTTTTGTTTTGGATTTCCAGCATCCGCAGTTTTTTTGCTTTTATCACAAAACTCACTGCTTTGTGTGTTTGCTTAAATCACCGCAAGTACTAATCAGGCCTAAGCTAGCCAGGAAATCACTTTTATTAGAATTTTCTTAACGTTAAATTATCCAATTCGAATGACATGTAGCTCTTAAAGCTTGATTTGTGAAGGGGCAGTTTTAGCCTCACTTCAGGAGCATGAAATGGTAACCGTGGTTAAATCTGTGTTTCGGACTTCACAACCCAGAAGTTGATTTTGATATGGTAGATATGGAGAGGATGTTTTTGCTTGTTGGGAAGCCCAGATTGAGGGGCCATGACTGTAAGATGATAAATTCAATAGATAATTCAGGTGAAACTTTTTATCCCAGAGAGTGGTTAGAATGTGGGACTCGCTACCGCAGTGAGTGATTGCGGCGAATAGCATAGATTCATGTAAGGGAAGCTGGACAAACACATGAGAGGAAAATGGAAGCGAAGACTTTGATGGTAGGGTAAGATGTAGAGGGGTAGGAGGGGCTTGTACGAAGGATAAATACCAGCATGTATTAGATGGGTTGAATGACCAATTTTTGTGTATACCTTCTATGAAATTCAGAAGAATAAGTATTTTGAATCCATTTCCATGGATTTATAAACCAAACATTCAAAATCAAGAATGAGGACATCAGTGAATTGAACTATTTCTGTCTTTCTGATCCGTTATTTAATCAATTACCTGCTTTTTTTCAGCTACTTGCTATTCACAGTGAGGGTTATTGTAGGTGATTGGTCAATGTTCCGCCCTTGCAATTTTTGCAATTTACACTCACCAATTAAAAGGCAAGAATAATTAGCATTTTTGTTTATCACTGTCAAATGGACAGAATTTGATGCAATTCATGTGCCCTTTTCTAAAAATGGAAACACATTATGTGTGATTCTCTGACCATTTCCCGGACATTCGTTGATACATATTGTGTATTATGACATCACATCCATTGCAGTGTTTATTAAAGTGAAGCACTAAATCGTAAATTTATCACAAGCCTTCTTAAATGGATTCCGCTATCGTAAACATTTATTCAACAAACTTCTATTTTTTCCTTTTTGTCAGAGATCCAAAATGGGACAATTCCTTAAAATGTTGTCATGTGTCAATGAATTTGTAGTGGATAGAAAACTATTTGCAATATTCCATGACTCTTACAAACAGAAAGACCTTTTCCAAAGTCCTTTCCAAAGAAAGTGACTCTTCAAAGAGTTGAAAGGCTGGAAACATATTATTTGTACCCTAATGTAAATTTTTGACGTACAATATCCTAGGTGTTAATTTTTAGAATGTTCAGAGCCACTGAATGATTTATAGCGTTACTAAACAATTGTATTCTCTTTCAGAATTCCATCTAGGAACACAGGTAGGTAAACCTTACCTATCCATTCAAACTTGTTCTCTTTCTCTGCATTGATTGGTTGGGCAGTGGCTAAGCTGTCAATGGATCCATCACTAAACAGAGCCATCATGTCACTTCCATGTAATATTCACCTAATTTGATAGCAGAAGTTGTTGGAACTTCTTTGATTTCAGAAGTAACTAATTCATGAAAATATATTCATCTGATTGGTGACTGCACCTCCAATCCTAGAGTATTCTTTCAGAGTCTTTTGACTATGGGAGAATTCTTTGGGTTTGAGTATCACAGTTCAATCCTTAAGGCCCTAGGTTTCAGAATAATAGTTTAATCCTTGACTTTGGCTTCAGTGTCATAGTTCAACTTGCAAAATTGGTTCCAGTCCTTATGAAACCCAGAAAAATGGAGGCTGGGGCTTAAAATGTGTAAGGTGGGGGGTGGGGCACAGAATTGGATCACGATTTAGCACAATTTGTTGGAAAGTCTTTGTCATCATCACCTGTCCCTCAATTTGAGGCTGATGTCTACCCAGGGTCGTGAGTTTCTGCCATTGGCCTTCATGCGACTGGACAGGCCGATTCCCAACGCGCAGATCTTTGGGAACATGGAGGCAGGATGTCCCACGAGGTAGTGGGATCCAGAGTGCAGGATTTGTTTCCTTTACTTCCCTACTCTGCCACCGGTCTGCTTCATCATGAAGACATTGTGAATCAAAGTGTGATGCAGCTCAATGGACAAGTTGTTGCCATTCCCTGTTGCTAGACAAACCCATTTGGAAAACAATAGCAGGAACTCTTCATTGCATTCATCGACTTGATCAAAACATTAGACCCAGTAAATCGTGAGGCTCTGTGGATTGTACTTGAAAGATTTGGATGACCAAGAAACTTCATCACAATCCTGCAATTGTTTTGTGACAATATGACTGCCTTCGTCTTGAGTGGGAGATCAGAAACAGTCCGCTTCAGAATCCTGACCAGGGTCAGCAAGGCTGTGTGATAACCTCCGTACTATTTACAATCTACCTGATGGTGGCGATTCACCTCGACACAGATCAACTGCAGCATTAAACACCATCTGGATGTCGGAAAGTGCACACGGATCAACCTTAGCTGAAAGCAGGATCAAACTCAGCTATGATGCCCCCACAATCTAGCAGCCTGTCAATATTTGCTTTTGTAGTGAGCCTAGTGGGCAATGGAAGCCAACAGACAGCAACCTGAAGCATAGCACCTGTCAGTGCTATCACTTGAAGAGAGGAAGAACATTTATAAGAAAAAAAACTTGCTGTAAAATGTGTCTGCGAATTCTCATTAAGTAACAGGCTGCAGATAATAATTCGAATCACTTTAGCATTAAGTGGGTTCCATTATTACAGTGAAGAGTGAATAAAGTGGATTAATTTCTGCTTCCTGTTGTGTTACTGATGGTATCTAAAAGGGTGCTTATGGTTTGGCTTAAATAATTATTAGCATGGTTTATAGAGAAAATAATGAAATTTTACTAAATTATATGATTAGAGTATGTTTAGAGTACCTTGATCCTGTGGTCTGAATCTGTGAGGGGGATCATTTTGACTTTGTATTATAGGATAGGACAGGCAAAAATAATTTTACATCACTCGCAGTGTTTTATTCCTGCCCCCTGAGATTTTGTGACTGGAGGATTCATTCACAAAATCGATTACAAAATTGTTGGAAGGATTCAGCAGGTACATCTGTGGCCCAGAGCGGAATGGGTTCTAACAAATGATCCCGCCTGAACCATGGACCTCCTGTTCCCACTGTAGAAACTGACACATCTGCTGTTTGTTTAGAGCTTTTTCTACTCTTGTTTCTGATTTCCAGTGTTTGCACCTTGATGCTTTTTACCGGCATTCTTAAATTACTTAGTAGATTTCAAATAACATGTACATGTGTGGTGTGCGCATGTAAATGTGTATGAATATCAATGTCTGCCTGTACAACTGTGTGTTGAAAGGGAGTGTAACTGTCTGTCTGTGTGTAGTTATCAACGGGAACTGTCTTAATGCCGATAGTGGGTGCATTACATGTGTGTTATTGACAATTGCTGTTTACATAATATGTATGTTAATATCATTAATGTGTGCATTATACGTGTGTTTATACCATTAATGTGTGCATTATTTGTGTGTTAATGCCGATTAATGTGCACTTTACATGTATGTTAATGCCTCTGTGCATGAAATATTAATATCCATCAATGTGTGCATTACACATGTGTTAATGACCATTAATGCTTAAGTGCAAGGCACATGTCTTAATATTAATTTGTGCATGTATAACATATGTTTTTTGTATGGCCAGCATGTTTTTATATTAGTGCGAATGTACATGAGTGTGTTTTTGTGCATGTCCGTGTGTATAAGTAGGTCCCTTTAAAGAATAAATAAAAACCAGGAAACAAACTCACTTATACATACACACACACTTCTATACATTCACATTAATATACGTACATGTCAACCACACACAAAACCATACGCATGTTATGCATGCACAAATGAGCATTAAGACTTGTGCATGTATTTATGTTTATGTGCATGTTTGTGTTTGAGTGTATGTGTGTGTAAACAGGGGGAGGAAGAATTCTCACAGTATGTCACACATTGTCCAGGGTTATAATCTCACCAGTGACAGTTCTACAATCCTTGCCTATATTTGAGGCCTCTTTACAACCCCATGCTCACTGGCAGCAACACACCTGGAAATAAATATGCTGCAGTCTCTGAACAGATTTTTCCTTCCGATTATTATCCCATCCTCTTCTGAAAATGCTGATTCACTCCAGGTACAATGACAGGAGCACAGTCTGCCCTCTACTACATTTCCTAAAGGGCTTTTTGTTTTCACAAGTGACCCAGGATCGTGAATATTGGTGGGCTATTTGACCATAAGGGTATCACATTCTAGTTCAATCCTACCTTGGGATATCTACAAGGGGGCCAGAGGATAGTGAAAACTGACTGAATATTTTCCTTTTCTCCGTAAAAAAGCTCTGAGACTGATTGCCACTGGCTTGATTATAAACACAGATGGACAATTGATCCTGGGAATTCCAGGTTTCATGGCTCACTTTCACCTTCTCCCTACCCCCTGGGATTGCCAACCCTCCATGAGTTTCCGGGAATTAAGGACTATTCTCCTGTACGCTGCAGTGAGAAGCAACAAGGAACTCAAAATCACACAGTCATTAGAAAAAAATGGCCTTTTTAAAATTTTCCCTGAACACTTTGCTTATTGGGGATGGGGAGGGAAAGAAGGTTTAACCATGCACGATGAAACCTCCAGGAATATGTCCAACCAGAGTTAGCAACTCCTAACACCCACTGACCCACCAATAGGGAGCCTTTGTGAGTTTTAAAGGGATGTTTCAGAGTTGAGCTGACCCGTTACTTTTTTGCGGGTTTAATTCACTGCTATTTCTTTTGATTTCCAGGTCAGGGTAAACAGGGGACGTCCTGGTCTTAATGAGGCAGGAACTGAGAACATGAGACACAGAGACAGTCTGCACCAACTGTCAAAAGCAGACAACGTCCGGGGATTTGTTAATGAATAAGAAAGCTCCAAGGAGGCACACGGAGAAAGACAGAGAGTGGAAGAGCAGAAGGATTGTAGGGAATCCAGACAAAAAAAGTTCAGTGGTAACCGGTTGTAAATTTCATAGATACTTCACAGAACCCAGAGATTTTGCTATTTTATAGAATTAGACAGAAAGTACACTGGCACCCTCTGATGTTCGATGTCCATAATGCCTGGCTGTATTCACAAAGCAGTTCTTCCACTGCAAGACCTTGGCAACTGCCTAAGTTAGACCAGCTTCCATGGCAATGATTAGGTGCATGGGGGAATATGAGTGAAGGTTGATGTTGCAGAGTCCCATTAGTTTCACAGCCTTTCCTATCCTGTCAAGTAGGCAGATTGGATCTAGTGGTTTGAGGGGAGGTTGTCAAGTTGGAAAGAAGCATTTGTGATTTCAGTCTCTTTGTTGAAAGGCTTTTGTCCATCATGAAACCTTACAGCTGTTTGCAAAGATCAGAGTGACTCTTCCAATTGCAACTGGTTAACTTGCAGTGTGTATGTAAAGAGCCACATGACAGGAATAGGAAGAGCTCATCCCTGTTCTAATGCCATGAAGCACGAGATTGCTGGGTTGGTCATGTTAGTGGTTGGAGTCCTGTACTTGCTTTCCTAAAGTGTGTTGATTGTGAGCTGCTTTTATATTACATTGTTTTTATGAAGGGGCACATTGATTGGGATAGCGGAGCATCCACCGTACGTACAAAAACTTGAGTCGAATTGTAGACCCAGTCAGTGAACGGGGCCCCGGCCATCACATGGTGTTGGAACCAATAGTCCTGGAGGATGTTTACTTATGTTGGTCCCAAAAGCCATTAATGTGGATTAATATGAGTGCTGTGAGGTTGATAGTTGTAGGGGGATGGGGGTTCTAGGGGTAGATATGAGTGTTGTGTCTTCAGGCCATAGGTTGGATCAGATGGAAAAGAGGCAGGAGGAGCCCTTTATGAGGCGGTGTGATGGACTGACCAGTGATACCCAGCTTTAACGTGAAACATTTTCATCCCTGTTAAAATTTGTATTAAATGAACCATAAACAAATCACACAAATTTATTTTCATTTCAAAAATGTGACTGTGCTCCAGGCGTTAGCTGAAAATTCATTTCACTGAGAGATTGCATAAGGACTCATATCTCTGCACTTTCCTCCAACTGATAACATAGGGTCATGGTAATATAGTGGTAATGTTACTGGACTAGTCATCCAGATGCCCGGACCAATGATCCAGAGTTCAGATACAAGTTCAAATCTCACCTTGTGGAAATTAAATATCAGTTTATTAATAAATTTGGAATAGAAAGCTAGTCTTGGTAATGACACTATATAAAAACATATCTGGTTAACTAAAGTGCCATCCCAGACCCACAGCAATGTGGTTGGCTTGATTTTAACTGCCTCTCTGAAATGGCCCAGAAAGCCATAGAGTTAGAAGATGGCCCACCACCACCTTTTCAAGGGCAATTAGGGATGGGCAACAAGTTCTGGGATTGCCAGTAAAGTTCACATCTTTCCCATGAGAGAAAAGGAAAAAACCTTCTGCTCATCCAATTTTGGCCTCTTGCACATCCCTGATTTTTATTGCTCCATCACTGATGGCCATGCCTTCCACTGTCCAGATCCTAAACTCTGGAATCCCTCCCTAAGGTTCTTATTCCTTCTCATTTGAACTGAATCCTTCACCAGGTAATGCTTTCCCGAACCTCATGAACTAAACCCCCAGGAGAGAGAGACTGTATGGTCGCTGATGTTTGAGGCAGGTGGACTGAGAGGCCTTGCTTACTGAGAATGGTGGGGCGGCAATCCTAGCCTCTTTGGGAAACTTTCCGGGAAATGCATGTCGACCAAGTTTTACCATGGTGCTAGCAGCACGCCTTCTAGCACAGATGCCGTGGCAATGCATGGTGTGTTACATTGTGGTGGCAGGCAAATTTAAGGAAGGAGAGAGTCACTGAGGACATTAACGGACAGGGGGAGGGATGAGTGCCATCCTGGAGGCTTCTGCGTTGATGATGTCTCTTTCCTCCATGGGGAGACTGTCTCCACCCAATTTAGGATAATTTTGTCTATCGGAGATATGGAGCTTCAGCTTTTACTTTCTTATTTGTTCTTAGATTGTAGGCAAGGCTGCATTTATTGTTGTCTCCTCGTGGCCCTGGGAAGGTGGTGATAGGCCTCCCTTTTTAACCAATTCCACTCTTTGTATTGAAAGTACACAGACCATGGTTTTCGGTAGGGGTTCACAGCAATTGTCTTTGCAGCTGATTGGTTTGCATTAATGCCGGGAATTTCCCAGGGCGCTCTTGTGATTGGCTGTTGCATATGCACCAGAAAATCGGCGGAAACCCCAGATTCACACAAAAGCCAAAGTTATGGTGGTCAATCAGGAGATCCACAAGGAAATTCCCAATACCCAACCCACACAGGGAACAAGGTACTATTATGATAATGAATGGAGTTGGAAAGTATATAGGAAGGCCCGCCCACACATTGTCAGTGCAACTAATTTGTGCTTTTGATGGTGAGCATAAGATTTACCATTGATTTCAGGGGGAAGCCTGTGAATGTTTACAATGGTTATTTGGTTTCTAGGTGATAGATTTCGATTTTAGGGATTTAATAGTGGGATGGGTGGGAGTCTTTTTTTAGCTGGCTAGAGTGAAGTTGGCATAAAGATGAGCCCCTGGAGAAAACCTTATACGTGATATGACTGCTGAGTAACAAAAGTAGAAAATAGCCAGTTAGAAAGGGGAGGAGCACAGATAATGAACCATTCTTAAGGCTGATCTAATGGAGAACTTGATAGGGTAGGCAGAGAGAAACTGTTTCCTCGGGTGGGGTTGGGGGCGGGGAGCCCAGAACAGTGGGGGCAGAACCTTACAATTACAGCTAGGCCATTCAGGTTTGATGTCAGGAAGCATTACCACGGAAAGGGGACTGGAACTCTCTATTCCCCAAAAAGCTGTTGAGGCTGCGGGTTAATTGAAAACTTTAAAAGTGACATTGACAGATTTTTGTTTGGCAAAAAGTAACAGGCATCCCCGAATCCAGGTGAGTAGATAGAGCTGAGGTAAAAAGCAGTGTGATCTAATTGACTGGTGGAACATGTTTGAGGAGCTAAATAGCCTCCCCCTGTTCCTACGTTCCTTAACCAGTCAGGCAGAATGAAAGTGTGTCTTGGCAATTACAAGGTAGAAGATAGACTCTATGGCTTAGTGGTCATGTCTGTTTTACACTGGGGAGCACGAGGTGGGAGGCTCACCATCCAGTTGCCTATTGGTGGGTTTATGGTCTCTGGCCATTCTTTGGGTGAGTGGAAAGGATAAAAAGAAAGTCACTTTTCTGTATCATACCCCTGGCCATTTTTTGGCAAGGACCAGACTTGATTTCCAATGCTTTCTGCATGGTAGTGATGCCACAATCGATGGTGATGCTATGGTTGGTGGTGGTTTTATGGTTGGTGGTGATTTTACAGTCAGTTGCAATGGTGTCCTGGTTCCTTGATATTGGCAGTAACTTGCTGTTCATCGGATTCTATTCCAGAAATAAAGACATTTGGTGACACTCAAGCAGATACCACAGTAATCGCTTCACGTGGAAGAAGTGACCCTCAAACTTACATAGTCTTCTATAGTTAGGTCGACACGGTCTTTGTACACTTGTTGACTTTGGTTTGACTCTTACTCCCCATTGCTTCATAATGTCTAGGTTACTATTGTAGCTGTAAGTTTACATAAAAAATAAGGTTTCACATTCAATGCCAGTTGGCCAAACACCCTCCTGTTCAGAGGCACATATTGTCTGAGGAGAAAAGACATTACATTGTGGTTAATGTTCTTTTTGGCATCCCAGGCACCATTTATTTTGCATCCCACAACTTTCTTAGTGCCTGTCACTGTACTTGGGTAAATGACTGCCAGCAGTATCAGGAGTGAGAGTGACCAAGTTGAGTTTCTACTCTGTTGTATTTAGTGTTTGTTTGATCCTTGTCTGTCCAGTGGCGATAAGATGGTGGGTAGCTTCACATGCTTGATATTCTTGGCAGTGGTCTGTATCCAGTTCTTTGGGTCTAGTGGTCTTTGTGCTGTTTGACATTTATAGGCTATCGGGGTGGGGGGAGGGGGGTTTGGGGTGGGGATGGTTGAATGTCCAGATGTAACCATGATGGTCTAGTGGCTGGTGTGCCTATCTGTTTATTCCAGCAGCTTGGAACTATATGGAAACCGGTCCGCTGGTTGTTTACCAGTGAAAATGCTTCTCTGTTCTTGTGGGAGGGTGATTAGGGTCTCTGATTCCTGTTGGTGCTGAGAGGTTCAAGCATTGGCATACAGTTGTCAGGATTGCTGTCTGAATTTTAATGCTACGCAAGTTGAACTTTCCTTTTCCCCTGCTCTTCCCAAATGGAAGCTGGGTCTGGTTAAAGTAGAAAAAGCTAACATTTGTCCCATATTGGTTTCCATATTGAGGTAACAGTGGAAGTTGTTGGATTATGTTCTTAGAGATTGCTAAGTTCAACGGGCTCTGACTCAAAAAGAGACCTTTTAGTTCTTTAAATGGTCACAGACCAATTTTTTGGGTGCTTGAACCATTTCTCCTTGGCTTAGTGCGCACCATCCCAGCTGAAGGGAGTAAGGTGGATGACCAGTGGTCAACCAATTCTACCCAGAAACTTAACAGAAGACACATGAGTGACCAGAAGCCTCACCATGGAATAACACCAGGCCTCCACTCCGTATATCCCCAGAGGAGAATAACTAAAGTCAGTGTTCATAAAGATTAGAGGAGCTAACATGGCCCAGAACCATTCCTAGGGCTGGGGTGAGGGAAAGGGGAAGTTGGGGCTGGAATTTGTTAGCAGAAGAACGCTACGCAAGCAGCAGTGTGAGCACTTTTCCGATTCTTAGATCTGTTATGTGAATACAGCCACTGGTCCAGACGCCTTAAAACTTTTTTTGAGAACCTACTGAATGTGTATCACAGCTTTTCTGCCACACATTATCTTTGAAAAATGTTGCTGTACAAGATTATCATTCTGAATTTTGTAAAGCAGATGGAAAATAAAAAAAAAGGCTGCAGCCAGTTTTAATAGTAGAGTGCGTGCTGATTTGAGAAAGTATTTCCATGTACTTCTTTCATGCCAATGAAAATTATCCAAAGAAATGTTTGTACTTGTATAGCTTCATCCAGGATGCCCCAGAGCACAGAAATATATTTAACGCGTAGTGACTATTGTAATGATTGGCAGCCAACCTGCACATAGCAAGATCCAACGAACAGCGGTGTGATAACGAGCAGGTAATCTGTTTTTGTGCTGTTGGTTTGAGGGATGAATATTGGCCAGAACATCGGGGACAACCCCCTTGCTCTCAAAATGGTGGCATCTCATCTGAAAGGGCAGATGGAGCCTCGGTTTAATATCTCATCTGAGAAACAGCACCTCAGACTGTGCAGCCCTCCCTCAGTACAGTCACTGGGAGTGTCGGTATAGACTTGTGCTGAAATGGAGTGGCCCATGAACACACAAAGCTTCCGTCTCAGAGATGAGAATGGTACCCAGTGAGCCACAGTTGACACTAGAGTGTCCTTTCCAGCCCAAACGTCTTATAGCTCTGCCATTAGATGGTCAGTTCTATCCTTTCGTTGTCTTATGCTCATACTCAATGCTGTACATTTATGACATAATTGACTGATGAATATTTGTGAAACATAATAGTTTTGTACCATCTGGTGTACCAACTGTTAACAGTCTGCATCAGTGCTCTTAATTTGTTCCTACATCTTGGGCAAAAATCTTCATAAATAACAAGGAGAAAATGCCAAAGTCATAACAAATTAAAAACCTTCGTAAGGAAAAGCAGATGTTGATGTAAGGCATCCATGGTTAACCTTTACAATCGCTGTCCTTGGGAAGGCTGAATTTAAATTTTCATACAGTTTCATTAACTAATGCACCAGATGCTTGAATATTTAAGTATGGTGTGAGCACAATATTTGTGTGACAGAACAAAATAATTATTCCCAAACTGTTTCTGCCCAACTATTTGAAGAGTAACTGTCCTTTAATTAAGAGCAGATAAGCTGTCGGTCTGCCTGTCTGTGTTAAGAACTTCTTTAATGAGCAAGTTGGTAAATACACGAAATACAATCCAGGCAAGTCCTTGGATTAATTCCTGGTCTGTTCTAAAGTTGGATTCAGGAGGGGATGAAAACAATCAGAAGTTGCTACTACTGATTGGCATTGAGTGATAACTAGCGAACTTTGGGTGAGAACAGGGACAGACTCTGCTATGATCTGGTCAAATAGCATGCTGCTGTTCACTAACCAGATTTGCAGGATGACCAACCACTTCAGTGAAATACCAACAACAGCAACAAGATCCCAAGATAGAGTCTGACCTCATCCACATAGAAACATCCCATAGAATAGTGGAAGTTGAGAACTTTCTTCCCCAAAATGATGCCGGGGCTTGTTGCATGTTAATTGTTAATGGCTAAGGGACAAATGCAGAGACATAGATAAGTCTGACTGGTTTAATGGAGAAACATAATTATTTGCAGATATGCAAGATGACAGGTGTTGCTCAGTCTGAACCATGAGCTTTCTCCTTTTCGACTTATGGTCATGTGCATCTCTTACATCATCATCTGGTTGGTACTGTTTCTCCATTCCTACGCATTAACCCTTTAAGCCCTGAACATCCTGATACTACATCTCCCCCTGTCCAAATATATTTTACATTTATTATTAACATACCAGCACCACCCCACCCCCTCCCCCCACCAAGTCTCTGACTTCATAGATTCAATCAGTCTGGAGGTCTCACGACTCTCCCTGATCAAGTCCCTTTGATGCTTGGAAGATCAGCTGTCTCCCTTTGGATTTCTTTGCTTTGAATTGGTTGGTCTTCAGTAAGAGTTGCAGTATCTGGTGCATCATCAGTTTGACTCTCAGCATCTGGTTCTTCCAAATGTATAATGGATAATTCTCTCATTTGGATCTAGACTTGATCCTTGTTTGCCTCTCCTTGCTGTTATACCTCTCTCAATCTGTTGGTTCTCTTTCATGATTGGAATATTGTGGGTTTATCCCTTTTTGTTTGTCTGATATGTTCCCTATTCTTATTGGTTGAGTTGACCTTGGTTCTTTTTGATGATTTTTTCTGTCTTTCTTTATTTCTGGATTGGTGATTCCTTGTAGCCTCTGATTCATGAACTCTTGGGTAATCCTGGACTGCTGCCTCTGGGAACAATTGTTTAGGCAGAATAGGAATCTGTGAGAAAGGCACTTGATCAACATCTCGCTTTCCCTCAAATTCCAGTAACCCTGGTGTAGCAGGAAGGCCAGTGTCTTCCAATGTGGAAGAAGTCGACTTTGGTTCTGTTCTGTCTCTGGTTCAGGACGTTTTTGACTGCTCGTACCCTGGACTGCCACTTTTGGTGGATGGATACGTGTGGATGCAATTAAAAAAGGATCACCACTGTTAGATGAATCTGGCATTGTACCAGTGTATTTTAACACTTGAGTTTCGCCTTCCACCTTCTCAGTAGACTCACAGAGTGATGAGGCATCAGTCGCATTCAGCCATTCATTGACCCAATTGGTTCATTACAGCTTCAGTAAGCACAAGTTTTTCCTCCATCTGCTGGACATCTTGGAAAAGGGCTGGATTATCAGCTTCTGTGAAGAATGTCGAAAGATCATCACTGAAGTCCTAATCTAGATCATCAGTCCATGTGGAAAGTTTGAGGGGCTCTGATTTGGACTCATCGATGATTGACTGCTCATTGACATCTCCACTGTCTTGATGAGTTTGAGGTTGACACAGCTCAGAAGAGAAAACTCCTGATTGTGAATAACATATAACATTTCCCGTATCTGTTTGTTCTTGCATTGGAGCGTTGCTTGCTGCACACCCGTGACTGGCAGAATGATCCCTCTTGGACCATACAACTGGGTTTCAGTCATTGTTTTGGTAGTCACAGTCATTTGTCGGACAAGACTTGCCCCTGTGTCCAATTTGAAATCAGTGAAATGTCCATAGACACAAACATCCAAATTCTGGAATGTGTATATTGGATCTTTGACCTCACCTATGAAAAATTGTTGCCCCTCTTCTTGTTGAGATTCCTCAATTTCATTAATGGCCTTGTGTGCGAAGATTCCCTTGGTATTCTCTGTGGAAAGATGAGCAGAACTCACACTTCTAGATACAAAGTGTCCAAACCTTTTACAGTGAAAGCATTCTGCGGTGCTTGTAGGGCACTGTTCGCCCTTGCAGGGATTTTGGGGTCCACAGCGCTGGCATGGTTTAATGGAACCTTGAGCTTTTGTTCCATGACGTGTCTTCTTCCTTGGAATGTGCCATCATTAGGGGTTTTCTGAATCATGAATTGTCTTATGCTCTCGGTGTGGCTCTATTTTGTTGATGGACCTTTGATTGCCTGACTAACTGTATTGCCAGATCCAAAGTCTTCTTTGGATTCCAGTCGGTCAGATAGGGTGTCATCGGTAACAATGACTAACGTGTGGTCATGTATCACCATATTCGCAACCTTCAGCCAATTGATACAGGTGTCTACTAGTTCGCTAGGTTTCTGGATCCTTTTGTTAAACTTGGCTTGTTCTAATATCTTGTTACTCCATAAGATAAAATAACTAACAAAGGTTTTAATGATTTCTTCAAATTTGCCTGCTGTTTAATTAATGCCAGGTCTTGCTATCACATCATTAACAATTGCTCCAATGGAGCACAATAATGTATTGACTCATTCAGCCTCTGACTTACTGCTCAATCTGGATGCAATCCTGGATCTTAAAAATCTCTTCCTCCATAGTGCCCAATTCTACGTTTGGCCTGGCTCTTCCAAGCACCCAAATCAGTCTGGCAAGGTGAATCTGGAATCCATAGCTGTTTTGAGCTTTTGTAAGGTCTGCCTAGATGTTTTAAACTTTTGTTGCAGTAATGGAATTTTCCCGTGCTGATCAGCCTTTCACTGATATCTGCTGCCATCACTGACCCTTTTTGGCAACAGTTCCTAAATTTTATAGAATTTAGAAACTAATCACTGCAAGTTATTATTAAACTCTTAGCCCCCCACCCCCAAATGGGGAATCGTGTTTCAGCACCCAAATTTTTTTTTCAATTGTTGCTGCACAGCTACCATGTGTAATGATGTAATGATGCCAACCTCGGACCTGGGCTGCAGGGTGTGTGGGTGAAAACCCGCACCCACTGAAATGGAATTTCCCAGTGCTGCCTGCTTACTGTGATGTTAGTCCGAAGATTTTGAACCTTTTCGAGGTTTACGCACCCTTCCTCGATCATTGCAATGTTCTTTGGCTCCTGCTGCTAAATAGGGATTTTTCACAGACCACCACATGCTATAGTGCAGCCCTTAGTAAGTGGAACAGTTGATTTTTTTTTTCTCTGCCTCTCACCTCCATGTCTTCTGTGGAGCTCTTTTGCTGATTTTCAATTGTGTAACCGAAATCTTCAGTTTTAGTGCCTACTTTTTCAGGGCAGACTTGCGAACTTTTGAAAAGTTGATGTTCGGACATTTCTGGGTCCTTCACCGCTGCCATGTTGTATGTTGTTTGTTACTGGCTAAGGAACAAATACAGAGACATAGATATGTCTGAACAGTAACTGGTTTATTAGAGGAACATAATTATTTACAAATATACAAGACTACAGTTATTACTCAGTCTAAGCCATGAGCTTTCTCCTTCTCGACTCTTGGTCATTTGTATCTTTTACATCATCATGTAGGCAGTACTGTTTTTCCAGTCCCACACTTTAACCCTTTCAGCACTGAACACCCTAATACTATAAGGCTGAGGCTGAATTGAATATTTCAAAGCTGATGTTGATGGATTTTTGCTAGGTAACGTTATTGTGGGATGTGAAACCAAATGGAGATCAGCCATGAATTAAGGGGTGAAATAGGCTTGAAGGGCTAAATAGACTACACCTGGTCCTATATCCCCATCATTGTATCCACCATTTTATTGAGTGATTCTCAGATTTTCATTTCCCCTACCTGGCCAAAAACCCTAAACCAGAATTTTTGAAGAGCTGCTTGACACTAGTTCTCATGTATCATAATTCACACCAAGTCCCATTCACCCATCACTCCTGTTCTCATTGACCTACATTGGATCTGAGTCTGGCAATGTCTTAATTTTAAAAATCTCATCCTTGTTTTCAAATCCCTCTATGGGCTAGTCCCTCCCTATCTCTATAACCTCTTCCAGGTCTACTATCCTCTGAGATCCCTGTGTTCCTCCAATTCTAGCATCTTGCACATCCACCATTTTGATTGCTGCACCATTGGTGACGATGTCTTCAGTTACCTAGGGCCTAAGCTCTGGAATTCTCTCCATGTCTCTCTGCTCCATTAAGACACACCTTAAAACTACCCCTTTGATCAAACATTTTGTCATCTGTTCTGATACCTTCTTATTCTGCTCGGTGTTCAACCTAATTTGATAATGCTTGTATGAAGGCACAAATCAGGAGTGTGATGGAACACTCTCCAGTTGCCTGGGTGAGTGCAGCTCCAACAACATTTAAGAAGCTGGACACCATGCAGGACAAAGCAGCCCGTATATCCACAACCTTAAACATTTAATCCCTCCACCGCCGACGCACAGTGGCAGCAGTGTGTGCCATCTACAAAATGCACTGCAGGAACTCACCTAGATTCTTTAGACAGCGCCTTCCAAACCCACGACTTATACAAGAGCAGCAGATGCATGGGAACACAACAACCTGCAAGATCCCCTCCAAGCCACACACTATCCTGATTTGGAAATATATCGCCATTCTTTCATTGTCGCTGGGTCTAAAATCCTGGAACTCCCTCCCTAACAGCACTGTACCTACAACACATGGACTGCAGCGGTTCAAAAAGCTGGCTCACCACCACCTTCTCAAGGGCAATTAGGGATGGGCAATAAATGCTGGCCTAGCCAGCAACGCGGCACACCCCATGAATGAAATTTTTAAAATGTATGCCTTGGGATGTTTTACCACTTCAAAGGAGCTGTATAAATGTATTTTGTTGTTGTTCTGAATTTAAATTTCAGCTTTTACTGCTTTGAACTTTGTTCCCTTGTCAACATGCCAGGGTTTCATTTGTCACCTCCGGAAAGCTGAGGAACTTGGAAGGGAAGGTAAGATGCTTTTATCTGAAGGAAGTATGGGTCTGGAGCGGTAGGCATGTGAGTCAATATTATAGGAACTCACGGATTCTGCTTTGCTTTCACTGGCACAGTTTCAGAGCTGGCTGTGAGGATGGACTGACATTCTGGTGTTCTGCACAATTATTTTCAAAGGGATTTTGCTAGCTGAGTTGCTTTTCAGAGAGCTGGCACAGGTACAGTGGGCAAAATGGCTTCTTTCAGTGCTGTAACCATTCTATGATTAGACAAATTAGATTAGGTTCATGATAGGGAAAGCTATACAACCGGAAGAGTGGTAAATCATTTGGCCCCACGAATGCTATGTCGTTCTGTCAGCTTATGGCTAATCTTCACCTGAAGTCCATTGACCAGCCTTCATAGCAATGCCCTGATGCAACAAAAATATCTAGTGGCTTGCAAGGGCCTTTGAACTTTCGATAGAAAATTCAATAAAGAGTTCCACATTGGTGATTAGAATATATTCAATAAGTGATTTATTTATGTTTGAGGAGCTCCTGTGATGGACTCATGGGTTAGGGCACCATGCAGTGGGCCGTACAAACAAGGTTGATGGGTTAGCTGTCGACCCAGCAAAGTGATGGAAGGGGTCATCAACATTGCTATCAAGCAGCACTTTCTCAGCAATAACCTGCTCACTGACACTCAGTTTGGGTTCCCCCAGGGCCTCTCAGCTCTTGACTTCATTACAGCCTTGATCCAAACATGGACAAAAAAACTGAACTCCGGAAGTGCGGGGAGAGTGACTGCCCTTGACATCAAAGCAGCATTTGACCAAGTGTGGCATCATGGGGCCTTAGCAAAACTGGAGTCAATGGGAATCAGGGGGAAAACTCTCCTCTGGTTGAAATCATACCTAGCACAAAGGATGATGATTGTGGTTGTTGGACGTCAATCATCTCAGTCCCAGGACATCACTGCAGGAGTTTCTCAGGGTTGTGTCCTCGGCCCAACCATCTTCATCTACTTCATCAATGACCTTCCCTCCATTATAAGGTCAGAAGTGGGGATGATTGCACAATGTTCAGCACCATTTACGACTCCTCAGATACTGAAGCAGTCCATGTTCAAATGCAGCAAGACCTGGGCAATATCCAGGCTTGGGCTGATAAGTGGCAAGTAACATTCGCACCATACAAGTGATGATATCCAACGAAAGAGAATCTAACCATTGGTCCTTGACATTCAATGGTATTACCATCATTGAATCCTCCACTCTCAACATCCTGGGGGTTACCGTTGACCAGAAACTGAACTGGACTAGCCACATAAATACTGTGGCTACAAGAGCAGGTCAGAGGCTGGAAATTCTATGGTAAGTAACTCACCTCCTGAATCCCCAAAGCCTGTCCACCATCTACAAGGCACAAGTCAGAAGTGCGATGGAATACTCTCCACTTGCCTGGATGAGTGTAGCTCCCACAACATTCAGGAACCTTGAAACCATCCAGGAAAAGGCAGCCGCTTGATTGGCACCTCATCCACCACCTTCAACATTCACTCCATCCAGCACCAATGCACAGTGGCAGCAGTGTGTGTACTATCTACAAGATGCACTGCAGGAACTCACCAAGGCTCCTTCAACAGCACCTTCCAAACCCACGATCACCACCATCTAGAAAGACAAGGGTAGCGGATAGATGGGAACACCACCACCTGGAAGTTCCCATCCAAGTCACTCACCATCCTGATTTGGTGTTCCTTCACTGTCACTGGGTCAAAATCCAGGAACTCCCTCACTATTAGCACAGTGGGTGTACCTACACCGCAGGGACTGCAGCGGTTCCAGATGCTGGGCCAGTCAAAGGCTGGCCGCTCTCCATTGCAGACAGTGTGACCAGGAGCAGTGTTTGCTGCCAGACATGCTCTGAAGCCTTCACCAGGGATCACCGTGGGATTCCTGGAGATGGGTGAGTGGGATAACATAGCGGTCTTGGGCAGGGGGCACCTGGTGAGGGGAGGCAAGGCGGGGTTGGATGCTGGGCAGGGGGGTGGGAGGTGACTTTCAGCAGCCCCCACCTTCCTGATGCTTGTTCCTGCAATCGAGCACTGATTGTCTGTCAATGAGGAAACCATTGTTAAACCACTGGCAAACCCAACAGGAGGTGTGCCAATCCCATTAAATTCATGAGCCGCCATTAAATCCTAGTGAGGTCAGGGATAATTTACTTTAAGTGGCTCATAGTGACGTGGGCCCTTTGCACCTCACACTAAATTAGGGACAGTTTTCTTAATGCTGGGAATAAGGCATGGGTGCTCTGCCCGATTGTCTGGCGCCATCACACCCCTCCCACCCACCCACCCCCCTCTGTTGTGCCCGCTTTGGCGGGCTCTATTCATTCCGCCTGTTGTTTCCACAAATTTGTTTTGAATTTACCAACCTTAAGGTGCAGGCCATGCCCCTCTGGTTCTACTGTTCAGGTCAAAATATGCAGCCCATGTGAGTCCACCCATCCACTTCCACCCACAGAAGAACACAGGGATGAGCGTGTGACACATCCTGAGGTAGCGTCCCTCCAAACATCTGGAGCGCTTCAATTCACCCCTCATGGGAATGTCAGTAGTTAAGCGAGCGGGAATGAGATCTGTAAACACTGGGGACTTACTCATAAGATGTCAGCCTGTGGGAATCCAAACTAAGACAGAGATATCGAGAAGCCAGCTGTGTAAGAAAACAGTCAATCACGCTGACAACATAAGCCCACAAGAGCAGGCAGGATGTATACAATGGCTTACTTTGTAAAGCACCCCCTACAGAGCATAACAGCAGCTTAATTAGACACTTGAGTCACATCAGGAAATATTATGACAGGCGGAGAGGTTTAGGGAGGGAATTCCAGAGTTTAGAGCCTTTAGCAGCTGATGGCACAGCCACCAGTGGAGAAAACCAAAGATGTGCGTGAGACCAGAATTGGAGGAATGCAGGGACCTCAGTGAGCTGTAGGGCTGGGCAAGGTTCCAGAGGTTGCGAAATCGCGCTTTCCAGTCAACTCCATTCAAAACCAGCCTTGGGGTGTCTGGTGGCTTTATTGCAACCTCCTGCAGATGCACAAGCAATCTGAAAGCGTGTCTGTATTCCCGGAGGTTTTGTTTGTGGATGATCGGAACACGCTGACTCATGCTGCCTTGGGAGTTAATACAGAGGTTATTGGAAACGCGCAGTCAGCCAGATGACACCTGAACACAGAACAGGTAGGTTCACGTTTCACCTGAGGCAGGGTTTTCTGCTCAAGCGTGGAATAGCGCGCGACGACGCCGGGCGAGCGTCCTGACATCACCGCGCACCCGGGTGGTATTTCGGTCGGCAGGCAAGCGCGAGAGTCGACAGCGCGCCCGCCGACAATTAAGAGGCCCTTTAAGGCCATTAGTCAATTAATGAAGCTATATTTTTTGCAGCTCATCCAACGTTACTGTTGGCGGGCGGACGGACGAATTGGCCAGGCGGCCTTTGGATTTTTGAGGAAATCCACGGGCCCGATGAGGCTTCCGTCGTTAAATTTTAAAAATAAAAAGAGTTTGTGCAGAATTTTATCAAATCTACGCGTTAAAGGTGAGTGAGTTCGCTGTGTGGACGCTTTTTCCATAATTTTTAAGACTTTATTTGTTGGTTTAAAATTCGTCAGTTCCCTGAGGCCGCTCTCTGCCTTCGGCCCTTCCCCCACCCCCATCCCGGCAGTGCTGAGCCTTCCACGCTGTTAACTGGCCAGCCCATCGCGGACGGCCGGCTGTTTCCAGGCCCACACCCACCACGCCCGCTCGACAACCCAACAATCCTGCACCCCCCCCCCCCACCGGAGTTCCACGTCAAAGCATTCCCAGCTTTCATTCTTTTACAGCCCCACCCTCTGGGAATTCACTAATCGATGTCAGCACACCCCAGTGGTGCAAATTGTTTTTTTAGACATTGATGCGGGTGGAATTGTTTTATCCCCTTTTTCTCTTTTATTCCTTCCATCAAACAACACTTCGATGAGCAGTCAAAGGGAAGAAGAACACCTTTCTGTCCGCACCTTTCACAACCCCAGGATGTCACACAGTGAACTGTCATCACTGTCGTAATGTAGGAATGTAAGTGGCTGATGGGTCTACATAATAAATATAATGGTTTATGCAATGGGTTTATGTGACACCCTGTCACTCCGCTCAGAAATGTCTCAAAATACTTTGCCCAAAGGGAATTACAAACCATATGGAGAAAGAAGATGGAAGATTGAGGGATGATCTGATCAAGGTGTTTAAAATATTAAAAAGGATTTGATAGGGTCCACACAGAGAAGCTGTTTCCCCTGCTGAGATACAGGGAGAGCAAGGTGACATTCTTATTAGGATATTGAAGGGCGACATCAGGAAGCACTTCTTCACACAGAGGATGGGGAGACCCAGAATTGTCCTACTCCGCTCCTTCTCATCACGCCTCCCCCACCCCCTCCTCCCCACCAAAAGGCTGTGGATGCTGAGGGATGATTGGAATTTGAAGACTGAGGTTGATAGATCTGGATTAGGTGACAGTATGGAAGGCGACATCAGCTGTGATCTAATTGAATGTCTGAGGAGGCTCGAGGTTCTAGTGTTTCTAGTTTTCCTTTGTTCCTAAGATCTTTACCAGAAACACGAGGTGAACGTATCCTGGATAGCGAAGGTTGTAGAAGCTGTTGTGGTAATGCTCCCTGGTGTCTCACCCTAAAGACTATTTTTGACGTGTTGGCCCAGAGAATGACAGTAAGATATTTGGACATGGGCAAAGGCTGCTGACGCATCAGCTTCTGTTTTTCTAACTCAGGATTCTGAGAACTCTGGCAAGGTTTTGGGGATTGTACAAGCCAAAGCGGTAACCTTGATTGGGAGCAATGGTGTCTCTCATTCACAGCTGACCCTTAACAATAAGCCACACTGGCATTTTCCACAGGGATAGGAAGTGGTTTTGCACAGCTGCTCTGAGGCACGTTGTTGTATCCTTGCGGCACTGAACAGCTATGCTGGCAAGTAACTGCAGGCACGGTTGTAATATGCCTTTAAGGGATAGCAACATGCCATCACTTTAAATGGGTCATGTGATCCAGGCACAGTTTCGCTTTGACATTGGAGCAGGACACAGCACTGCTCCTAGTGTCTCCAAGCTTTCTGCCCATGTTCACCTGTGCCTAGAATAGATAAATGAATCCACAATATGTTTCCTCAATCGCTTATGAACGATTGGTGCCTTTATATCATTATAACACGCACAATATGGTTTACAGCAGTGGTTCCTTCTAAACGACATGGTGCTCAGCCTGCAGTAAAATTCAGTACAGGCGCAACATGGTGAACAGTCTTAGATCATGCTACACGTCATGAGACAACCCTCGATGTTTTGGTCAGATTGTTCGGAAGGTACAGCATCAGAGAGTGCTGAAACCACAGTGTGCTGGCTGACTGAAGACACTGAGCTGGGACAGTGCTCAACTAAATAGCTGGCAGACCCCTTGTGATGAGGTTGCAGTCCATAGCCTGTCAGTTCAGTGAGCGGGACAGCACCTTGAAAGAGCCAGCACCGGGTTAGCTGTGTTGGGGAAAGCGAGGAACCAGCGTGTGGGCCGGATCGAGAGCGAGCGAGGGAGATTCCAACAAAAAAAATCCCAAAACTGTCAAAAACATCGGGCTAGAGAGGGTTGCAATTATAACGGACGGAGTTTCAGACTAGCGCAGGAATAGCCGCTACAGTGACACTCCTCCCGGGTGCTATAGGAAAAGGGAAATCAAAGGGATATTGTCAGAATGTCCCCAAAATTCCCTACTTTAAATTGGGCTGCAACTGTCCTACTATCTGAATTCAGAATGTTTAAATAGCGCACAGAGCTATGGTTTCTTGATTCAGGTGTGTCTGAACCAGATCAGAAAGCGATAAAAAAATCACCTGGCAATTGGGAATGAAGGTCTACATAGGCTGCATACATCAGCATTAACAGCAGAAGAGCTAAAGAATCCCCAAAAGATATGGACGACATTGGAAGACTGGTTCAGAATCAGGTTAAACTTCCGCATTCTTCAGCTGAAGTTCATGTCCTTTCAACAACAACCTGCAGAGTTCATAGACTGCATCATCAGCAGATGCAGAGATAAGGGATACATACTGTGATTTTTCAAACGCAGCACCAGCAGAAAGAATTGTAGAGTTGATGATCACTTCCATTCCCATGGAAGTATTCCAGGCAGATCTGCTAGACAAGCCCAAAATGTAGAGCATTGAAGCACTACTCAAAGATGGATGTAAGTACGAAGCGATCCTAACAGATCGACGAAGCTTACAGGTCTTATAATCATCATTGTTGACGCCTTCAATAAAATACTTAAACCTAGTAAGGCATGTGGAAGGTGTGGCCTTCTGCTTGCACCAAGGAAATGCCCAGCTTTCCATCAATTCTGCAAGGCATGTGGCAGAAAGGGCCATTGGCAGTGGTAGTTCCGCTAGAGTAAAGGCTGATGCAGCTACAAAGAGCCATTCACCGATCTAAGCAGTCCATACACAATGGGTACCTTCAAGCAATAAGAATGACAGTCTAGTATCCTGTCGGAAACATAGACATGAGGCGATTGACGAACCAGGGATGTGCATGACGAGACAATGAGCGATGAATATATACTTCACACCGTCAGTCCCATGAAAAACCTAAATACCTCACACTATCCCAGCCGTTTGCCACATTTCAAGCTATCTACCCTAAAAAAAGTTAACTACTCATTATTGGCCAAGATTGACACAAGAGAAAGTGCTAACAAAGTACCCCTGCAAATTCTAAAAGACATGCATCCAAAGAAATGGAAGACCATGGTGAATCCTTAATGGCTGTGAATCTTTAATTGTACAATGGTTCACTAATTCCATGTGCAGGTTCCGTAGCACTGGAGTGCAAGTACAATCAATTCACCTGGGTGCCACAGATGTTCTACATTGTGGAGACTAAAGGTCCAGCTATCACAGGTCTATCGGCATTCCTTAAATTCACATTAGTGACAATCCATGGGATTAGTCAGACATCACAAGGCAGATCAACCTCAGAACCTACTCCTATCATCTCAGTTCATCAACTAACCTCAAATTTCCAGAATGTTTCGACAAAATTGTCAGCTATGTTTCAAGGGAGCTGCAACATTACGCTTGCAGGAGAATGCAAGTCTGTCAATTGATCTGGTACACCCTGCACAACACAAATCCCAGTAGCTACAAGAAAAAACAGTGAAAGATTCCACATTACATTAACTGGAAAACCATCATCGAAGGATAGCCGGATTCAATTCAGTATGTCAAAGAATGCAGGAGACCATTTTGACCTTATCGGGGTGAGCTAGGCATCTTTAGAAAGTGATATTTAAAGTGAGGCAGGTCATCCATATCGGAACCTTTGCGTTTTGATAGTTTTCAACAACATCATCATTCACACATGGGCATAGATAGGACGAGAAGATTTGCAAGAGAAACGGTCTATTGGCCGGGTGTGAACAACGGCACTGAAGTCATCGTCAAGAAGTGTGACACCAAATCAGCACAGAGAACCATTGATTTTTCTTTTGTTCATTACAGGATGTGGGCATCGCTGGCTGAGCCAACATTTACTGCCCAGCCCTGATTGCCCTTTGAGAACTGAGTGGCTTGCTAGGTCATTTCAGAAGGCATTTAAGAGTCAACCACATTAATGTGGGTCTAATGTCACATGTAGGCCAGACATGTAGGTAAGGATGGCAGATTTCCTTCCTTAAAGGGCATTAGTGAACCAGATAGGTTTTTAAGACAATCGACAATAGTTTCATGGCCACTGAATTTCTAATTCTAGATTTTTTATTGAATTCAAATCCCACCTGTCGTGCTGGGATTCAAAACCTGTGTGCCTCTGGATATCTGGAGTACTAGTATGTGTAACAGTTGTGCTTGACAGCAGTAGTAGGCACAACCACCAATGGTGAAATGATGAGAATTGGGGATATTCAAGAGGCCAGAATTAGAGGAATGCAGGGTTCTCAGAGGGCAGGATGTGCTTGTAGGTAACAGAAGAGGTAACAGAAATGGGGAGCAGATAAGTCAATGGAAGGATTTGAAAACAAGAATGAGAATTTTAAAATGGAGGCATTTCCAGACAGTGTAGGTCAGCGAGACCAGGGGTGTTGGTTGAAAGGGATTTGGTGCAAGTCAGGATATGGGCAAGCGGAGTTTTGGATGAACTCGCGTTTACAGAGGTTTCAAGGTGGGAGACAGGTGAGAGGGCATTGGAATAGTTGGGCCTTGAGGTTAGGAAGGCATGGATAACTGGAGATGAACTGAGATAGGGCAGAAATGGAGATAACTATAGAGGAATAGATCCCTTCTATGATGAACCAGTGGGTTCATTCACCACCAGTCCACTCTTGTACAACTGTATTAAAGCACATAGAGCAGAATGCCCCAGGTTCAGTTTCCAGATCCCACTGTGCTACAACCAATAAAAGAGGAACATTCACTAGTGATCAGTGGGATTACTCATTCAGGGGAACATAACCTGTCTTGACACCAAGAATGCAGATAAAGGGATAAGAGATTAGTGCTCTGGCCTATCTCATGTGAGGGTGCAGTTTGGAATCTAAACATCCCATAAACAGCGCAACCTTTTCTGCTGGTCACTAACCTCAGTGAACATGGACTGCAACAGGTCAAGAAGGCAGCTTACCACGACCTTCTCAAGGGCAATTAGGGATGGGCAATAAATTCTGGCCCAGCCAGTGATGCCCACACCCCATGAAGTAAAGCCAATCCTGACGAGAAACAGCAGAAGGGCAGAAAAGGTCAGGAAGAAGGACAGCAGCTATGGAGAAAGATTAGTAAAGCGTGAGGCAGTCCAGAAAGAATTAGTGAAGGGAACGCTTCACTGAAGTACGTAAAATATTGAACTGTAATGATCATTACATCAAAGATCACAAGACAGAAATGGAAATCTTGGAAAGTAAATTTCTAACAGAAATGGTTGCAGGAAAGGAGAGACCTGGGACTAATATACACCAGCCTTTGAAGTTGACAGGACGAGTAAAGAAGATTGTTAAAGGCATAAAGGGTCCTTGGCTTTACATTTTGAAGGAATGAGTACAAGATCAAAGAAGCAAGGCTAAATTTTTACAAAAAACTGGTTAAACCTGAACTGGTGTATTGCGGCCAATTCTGGAAAGCACGGCCTGAATTTTTCGGATGGCCGGGTCTCGCTTCCCGCCATTTCACGCTTGACAGAGCGTCAAGTGGCTACAGGCGGGACTTCTGCCCCTCACTCAGGAGAAAGTCCCACCTTCAGTCCCTGCAGCAACAGCGCTGCAGTGGACAGAAGAGGAAATGCAGGAGAATGTCTGAGACTCGGCCCAGGCACTGGATGCCCCTGGTAAATTCAAGAGCCCCAGGGCGGGGAGGGTGGGGAAGGTCTTGGGAGGTGCAAAAAGGGCGATTCGGGTCTCGGGGGAGAGGCTGGGGGCGGTGGTTATGTATGGAGGCCAGCCAACAGAACTTAAAGTTAGGGGTGGGGCTCGACTTCAGAAGAGATAGAGGCATCCTCACCACCCCCCCCAACTCCCTGCCCAAGATGTAACTCTGTTGATTTCTGGCCTTCCCCCACACAAGTTCAATCCTCCTGCCAGCCTAAAAATTGAGCTGGGTCTGAAACTGCCCTTAAGTGGCCAATAATTGGCCACTTAAGGGCCTCAATTGGGTCAAGGGCGGACTTCCCCTATGAAGCCTTGCCCGCCCCAGCGTACAACCGCTGTGTGGCTGGGGTGGGCAGGAACCCAGAGGGAATTGCACCCCTTCAATTTCATGCCCCCCCCCACCCCCGCCACCACTTTCTAAAAACTCACTGCTGGGGGAGCGTAAAATCCTGGCCCACGTTTTAGGGAGAATGTTAAGGTCTTGGATGGAAGATATTTACTAGAAGGGTGCCAGGTACGAATGGGAGAAGAGTCTCGAGAAATTGTTGTTGTTGTGCAGAGAGGCTTAAGGAGAGATTTAATAGAGGTGTTGAAAAACATGGATAATTTTAAGGAATAAATGAGGAGAAACGGTTTCCAGTGACAGGAAGGTTAGTTTTAGTTATTTGTTTGTTTGTTTATTTATTTAGTGAATGCAAATGCTCAAAAGCCCCTCATTTGCTGAGTTTAATGCGATTAGTCTGCAGTTAGTGTGTAGAGGGGACGCTCCTTGGTAATGTGCAGCATTGTTTGATTGTCTTTTTTACAAGTTCAGAAGGGGTTTGTAACCAAAGGATATGAGGCAAATTGACAAAAGAATCGGAGGCAACATGAGGAAAATGAACACTTACACAGTGAGTTAAGATCTGGAATGCGCTGCCTGAAAGGGCAGTGGGAACCAACGCAATAACAATTTTCAAAAGAGAATTGGATAAATACTTAGAGACAAAAAAATGTACAGGGCTTCTGGGAGGAGCAGAGGAATGAGACTAATTGGAGAGTTCTTTCAAAGAGCTGGCATAGGCACAATGGGCTGAATGGCCACTTTCTCTCCTGTATCATTCTATGATACCAGGAAAATATATTTATTTAAACAGTGACAGCTAGAGGCAAAACATTTGGTCTTTCAAAGCACAATGAATGAGATGTCATGATATGTGAAAGGAGGGACGGCCTCCATTTGACTGAAAGGAGTTTTCTCATCCCTAACTTTTCTCAGTAGACAAGGAACGACTCTTACTGATATTTACAGGACATATTCGTAAGATACTCCTTTACGTTCCTAACAAAGACATTAAGTTTATTTTAAATGGGAGAATGCCTCCATGAAAATATGACACGGAAGGCACATCTTGGGCAGGATCTTCCGGTTGGCGAGTGGAGGTGGGGCCTGCTCACCGACACGTAAAATGATGCAGGATGACATCGGGTGGAACTCCCGACATCACCCCGCCTCATTTGAATTTTCAGGTGGGCGGGGGTGCAGCCGAATCAACTGTCAATGGCCTATTGAGGCCATTTAAAAAGTAACTAAGGTCGTTAATGGACCTACCCGTCCCACGTTAGGACAGGCCAGGAGCCCTGGCGGGCTTCAGAAAAAGCATCAAACCTCATCCACGGGCAAGATGAGGTTTCATGAGTGTATTTAAATCTTTAAGAAAGGTTTCAATAAAACCTATGGACATGTCCCAACTCGTGTGACGGTGTCACATGAGGGGACATGGCAGGGAAAATTTTTAAACAAGTTTAATGAAAGTTTGAAAGCAGGGATGATCACCCTGAGGCAACACTTTGCCTCAGAGAGATCTGTGCGCTCTTTCACGCGCACACACAAAACAGCACACTCCTGGCTGAGGGAACCACCCCTGCCCCGCATGTGCAGGGAGCACATAGCGCTTCCTGGTGGACGTCACGCTGGGCAGGCCTTAATTTGCCCGCCCACGTAAAATAGCGGCGCGCCCTTGATCGGGGGCGCCGATTAGAGGCACACCCACCCATGTACGCTCCCGCACTTCCCCCCCCCGCACCCCCCCACCCCAGCAAGGGTAAAATTTTGCCCCATGTGTTTTTGCCGTAATATCATGGTTATTTCTAGACCAGTGTGTTGTCCGGTATGTGCTCTGATATTGAATATTCTTAAATAATCCCTTTTGTCGTTTTGCTACATTGCCCCTGATACCCGCCCACTGCTCTCTAATACCCAGTTACCCAGGCTCCCTGTGCCACCCACACTGATCTCACAGACACTTGTCCGTCAGAATGACTTGGTCATAACCAGCAAGAGGACTTTCCGCCCTTGTACCCGGGTCACTGAGACCAGGGGCAGGATTTTTCTTCTGGCTTCCAAACTCCACCGTCAGTCTTGAATGTGGGTCAGATAGCAGTCACTCACCTGTGATTTTCCCCTGTGTTGGCCAATTAATGGTCAGAGGGCAGGTGCACCACATGGGCAGGCTCCAATAGGGGACCAACCAGCGGTGAAGCATTAAGAAGATGCCATAAGTACATGAGAGAGATGGCACTCCAAAATGGAGGCATCCTCTCTCCACTTAAACAAACAAAAAACCTCCTTTGCAGCAGGACCACAGGGCAACCTGTAGCTATTGCTGTACCCCTGCAGGTAGCGAGGGTCTCTAAAACCTGCCTGGCGCACTGGCCCCCCACACACAGCTAAACTGTCCCTCACCAGCTGCAGGGACCTGAAAGCCAGCTGGGAAATCTCAGTTGGCCTCCAACAATCCACCTTCCAAACCTGCGACCTCCACCACCTAGAAAGACCAGGGCAGCAGATGCATGGGAACACCACCACCCGCATGTACCCCTCCAAGTCACAAACCACACTGACTTGGAAGCATATCACCATTGGGAATCCACCCACCTTCCCTGCCCCCCCCACGCCGCCGCACCCCTCACCCGCAACAGGGAGCGCACAGCACTTCCTGGCGGACGTCACGCTGGTCAGGCCTTAATTGGCCTGCCCACATAAAATGGCAGCGCGCCCCCAATCAGGGGGCGCCGATCGGAGGCACCATTCCCACCTTTGGGTGGAACCGCCCCAGATTTACACAAAGTGCAGTAGTGGGCGGGACAGCTAAAAGCGCAAGGTTTGGAGGTTTTTTTTTAACTGACAAGCAATCTAATAAAGAGACGGGCATGTTGTCTGGTTTAAATCAAGAAGGGTCCACACGGAAGCAGCTCGATTGACCAGGATACAATGAGCCAGTTAATTTGTTCTCGCCCTTCTGAATGGTTTGGAAAAACATCGGAACAGGAAATGCTGTTAAAGATCGAAAGGAAATGAATTTTCGATTAATTGATCAACCTGTGGCCTCCACTGAGGACAAAAAGCTTCAGTTCCTCCAATTACTGTCTCTCTCTACTGCTTTCCATGCTCTCACTCTTTTAATCCCTCTCTCTCTCTCTCTCTCTCTCATAATTTGTCTATTCACTAGACTACTGCATCCACTTCTAGTCACCACACTTTAGGAAGGATGTGAGGGTTCTTGAGGGTGCAGAGGCAATGTATCGGAATAATTCCGGGGATGAGGGTATTTAATTGCAAGGTTAGGAGCTGGGCTTGTTCCCCCCGAAGCAAGGGAGGTTAAGGGGAGATTTGATGGAGGTATATAAGATTATGATAGGTTTAGATAAGGTAGACAAAAAAAACTGTTCCAAGGTTTTGAGTGAGAGATATAAGGGGGAATGTGAGGAACTAATTTTTCATACAGTGACTGGTAATGACCTAGAAGACTTGCTGCCTTCGAGGGTGGTGGAAGCGGAGATGATTAATGATTTCAAAAGGAAATTGGATGGGCACTGAGAGAAATAAATTTTCAGGGCTACAGAGATTGAGTGGGGGAATGGGACTGACTGGATTGCCCTAAAGAGAAGTGGCAGTTCTGGGCAATTGTGCGGTGTATAATGAAGACTTGATAGTTTTCAGTCAGATGTAGGAGGAGCATTTACAACATCTGGAATAATTATTTACCCGATTACAAGAAGCTAATTTGGTGGTGAAATTGGCTCCCGCTGACATTTGATACATAATCCTGGAGAGTAATTTCTGAATTTTGACCCATCAATTTCTCAATTTCTGTCATCCCCTTACCTCATGACCGTAAACTAGTTCAAAAGGAGTAAAACCAGTCAATGCATTAGGAGCACCCCGAATAGCAAATAACGAGAATGGAATTCCCCTATCCTAATCCTGTGGATAATCCTGACTAAAAGCCCTCACCATAATATGTAAAGTTTGATACCATCTTTCCAAAGCCTCTGTGACTCCGGATGATAAGCTGTTGACTTAAATTGTTTTATTCCCCAAATGTTCATTACTTCCTTAAACAGCTGTGACATGAAATTTGAACCTTGATCTCATTGTATTTCTTTTCATAAACCATATCTTGTAAAAAAAAAAATCAATTCTTCCACCATTTTCTTTGTTGTAACATTCCTCAAAGGTATTGCTTCGGGAAACCTGGTAGACACATCTATTAATGTCAATAAGTACTGATTTCCACTTTTAGTCTTAGAATGGAGTCCTTCACAATCAATCACGATCCTAGTAAAAAGCTCTTCAAATGCTGGAATGGGGATTAAAGGTGCCTGCTTAGTCACTGCTTATGGTTTCCCTATCACCTGACATGTGTTGAACAGAATTTGCATCCTTATGCAATCCAGGCCAATATAAGCATTTTTGTATGGCCTCCATTTTCTCATTAAAACATTATCCTTAAGGTAATAACATTCTGGAATACATTTTGCCTCTGTTTCTGAGTAAGTTGTTTGATATAACTGTCTGATTTGCAAATCCTTTCTCTGTAAATCTACTGACTGCCTTGAGGTAAACACTTCAACTGTATTGCCTCTCTGTCTTTCTTCCTGAACAATGTTATCAAACACAGTGCCAGCTAATTGGACTTACGCACCTTCTCCCTGCCTTTGAACTTCCTGTCCTTCTTGTTTCAACCTATGAGCCTCTAATCTTCTTATCACACAATCTAGAAATAATGCAGGATGCTCTCTCTGCAACACTTCTGTTAAAAACACTCCTACGGGCTGCTCAACTATCATAGGCATCACCCACATCTCGGACCCAGCTATATCATTACCCAAACTAAATTGAACCCCTGCAATGGGCATTTTTTTCACTACTCCAACAATCACCTCACCTGTTTTCCACTTATTCTTTAAATTTACCTTCCACAATGGAATAGGTTTAGCATCTCCATGAACCCAACTTGCTGCCACCTGTTCCTGCAATACTCCTTTTGAAAAACAAATATCACTATCCCACAACATTTAGGATCGACTGGACCCTGTGTCTCTTAAAATTTTAACATCTTTACCTACTCCACCCAGTACACATGGAAAGACTTTCCCTTCACACACAAAATCTTTAAACATTTCTGAGACCTGCTCCTCAGAATCCTCTTGGGTAAATTATGAACACATTCCCATTTCTTTACCTATCACTGATTCTTCCTGTTTTACCTGCACACAAACTATTGTTTTTTTTCCCTGTCCAAGAACCTCAAAACCCACAGTATTTTTACTTCCAGAACTTTTTCTGCAACCTAAAAATTCCAACAGATTTTCCCTGCAATTTCCAACACACTGACTTCATCTGTACAACTTTATTACAATAAAAATACTTCAATTTCGAATGTCACCTCCACCCTCAGCACCTTCCTTTTTATTCTGAGCAAATAACTTCCTGGGAATTTCCACCTACTCCTTCTTTTCCCTGACTACCCACCTTCCTTTCACCCTCCTACTTTCCATCCTTTTCCGGTTTAAAAGTGTGACGAAGAAAAGGTTTAGCTCTGGGAACTTACACATAATCATCAGCTATCTCTGCTGCTTGTCTTACCGTCTCAACCCTCTGTTCCTCCACATGAGTTCCCACTACCGAAGGAATTGAATCTTTAAATTCTTCCAAAAGAATTACTTCTCTAAAAGCTGCATATGTTGTCTCTCTTTAATGCTCATATCCAACGGTCAAAATTACTTTGTTTTGCTATCTCAAATATATCAATATAGGCTTACCCTGGCTGTTTTCTCATATTTCCAAATTTCTGCCCGTATGTCTCAGGAAACAACTCATATGCATTCAAAATAGCCTTTTTTTTAAACCCCATCATAGTTCACCAACATTTCTTCTGACAGTAAAGTATAACCTCATGTGCTCTACCCGCCAACCTGGATTGTAACAACAATGTCCAGTTTTCCTGCAGCCATTTCATCTGTTTAGCTATCTTCTCAAATGAAATAAAGAATTGTTCAACATCCCTTTCCTCAAAATTTGGAAGAGCTTGTATAAATTTAAATATCTCCCCACTGGGTTCTGATCTAGAAATAAGCCCTTCCTCACCTACTGGCATCTCTTTTTTAACTGCCAGCATTTAAGCTAGAATTCTTTCTCTTTCTCGGCTGCACACCCGCCGAACTGTCAAAGGCCTATTGTTGAAAACTAATTAAAACAATTAAATGAGCTGCCCATCCAACCTTAAGGTTGGCGGGGGGGGGTCAGGTGAAGAGCCCAGGCGGCCTTTGCATATTTCATGGAATCTCATCCACGGGTGGGATGAGGTTTCATGAAGTGTTTAAAAAATCAATAAAATTTTTTCCAAAACTTCATTCACATGTCCCAGCTCATGTGACACTGTCACGTGAGGGGACATGTTTCAAAGGTTTAAAAATCCTTTGTGGAAAAGCTTAACACTAAAACAAATCTCCCTGAGGCACTTCTGGTTTTTTTAAAAAATGTAAATGTTCCCTTTACACCTCACATTCTAAGACTTCACCCATGTTTACCTACTTAACATGTCAAACACAGTTTATCTTCTGATCTTCAGACTCTTCAGACCAGCTGCTTTTAATTCAATTAAGTCACGCACACCTTTGCACACACAGACACAGACACACGCACACACATGCACACACAGATACACACGCACACACAGACACATACACAGTCACTCACACAGACCCATAGACACAGACCCCACTATTACTCTACGATAACATTATGAAAATTATTATATCTTCAGGACAAATGAAAGAGCAAGAATCAAAATTCCACAGCTGGTTCTTCAAGAATAATTAAACAGTGAGATAATCCTTTCTGTTGGCACGAAAGTTGCATCTATTTTTGGAACAATCTGCTCCACCTTTCCCTAGAGGGAATGATGACGATGTTTCACCCTTAATGTCCCTATTAGCACATTTCTTAGCCAATATCACCACTGTCAACACCTCTTTGTCCTTTTGTCTATGTCTTTTGGCTATCTCCACCTATCACTGGCCCTCTATCCAGCTCTACCTGTCCCACTCCCCCCCTTAAACCAGTTTATATTTCACCTCTTTTTTATTTTTCCTTAGTTCTGTTGAAGAGTCATACGGACTCGAAACGTTAACTGTGTCCCTCTCCGCAGATGCTGTCAGACCTGCTGAGTTTTTCCAGGTATTTTTGTTTTTGTTCTAGATTTCCAGCATCCGCAGTATTTTGCTTTTATCTTAACGTTTCACCCTTGATGTGTCGGAGGAAGCTGTTTTTATCTTCTTGCCTCATACTGCTTCCTATCCCCGCAAAGTGGCTCCTTTGGGGAGAGGTTCACCCAGCTGCCTGAGTGCTGACCTCTGTAGGGTCATGTGGGGGCTCAGCCTTTATATGGAATCACTGCAGCAAACACATGGAACCATCTCCCTGCATTTAAGTATCATTCATCCAACCCCTCAAACCTGGACCCCCCCCCCGCTACATCTGATGTGTTGTGGCAGAGGGACGGGACTCCCAGACGAGTTTCCTCGTTCCTAACATCACTGAGCTGCTATGGCAGGTGGGAGCAGGCCCGAGCTTTGTTTGGAGTGAGGTCCACCTTGAGGTGGTAAGCTGAAGATCTTCAAAACTTTGCCTGCACTTTTCCACTGCCCCCCACCCCAAAATTTTGAAGGAATATGGAGCATCCAATTGGTTAGAGCCCTCATCATTCCAGCACATTCCCCTGAAAGAGGTACTGGCACTGGAATTGTCAGCCTACTCACGCACACACAGCCGAGATGCCTTTTCAGTGTCACTCATAGCTGTCCATATCTCGTCCAACCCAGACCAGGACCCGGAACTTACATCAGGAACGATACCCTGTGGCTTTTCAAAAACCATTGAATGAAAAGCATAATGAAGGGAATTATAAACAAAATTGCTGAAATGTGCAAACATTGTGACAGCATTTTTAAAAATTATTTTATGGGATGTGGGCATCGCTGGCAAGGCCAAAATTTGTTGTCCACCCCTAGTTTTGTTTTTGGGAAAATATACTTTATTCATAAAATATCTGAAAGAACATTACAAAACATCTCTAAATCGTCATCACAAAAAGTACAATCAGATTCAACTTTTACACGTGGATCATGAGGTGCATCAATACCATCAATGAATATTACAGTCATTTCAATATGGTCATTACAGACAGTCAGATGGTGCAATGATGTTGGAGTTATCGACATACTTCATGTTGCACTTGGAGGTGCTTCCGTACAATTATGATACGTTTCGTATTCACTACATACAACCTTTGAGTCGTACAGCCCGAGGGGTCTATACAATTCCCAGTCCCTAGGTGCACTGTGGCAGAAAGGTCTTAGACAGTGACCTTTCCCCATTGGGCCTTTGCGGCGTCTGCCCCAAGCTTTAGTGCGTCCCTCAGCACGTAGTCCTGGGGACTTTGGAATGTGCCGATCTGCAACACTCGGTCGGGGACAACTCTTTGCGCTGGAAGACCAACAAGTTTCGGGCAGACCAAAGAGCATCTTTCACCGAGCTGATGATCCTCCAGCTGCAGTTGATGTTTATCTCGGTGTGTGTCCCTGGGAACAGCCCGTAGAGCACAGAGTCCTGTGTCACAGAGCTGCTCGGGATGAACCTCAACAAAAACCTCTGCATCTCTCTCCAGACCTTCTTTGCAAAGGCACAATCCACAAGGAGGTGAACAACGGTCTCTCCCCCACCACAGCCACCTCGAGGGCAACGTGTAGAGGGGGTGAGACTCCTGGCATGTAGGAAGGATCTGACAGGGACGGCCTTTCTCACCACCAGCCAAGCTACATCTTGGTGCTTGTTGGAAAGTTCTGGCGATGAGGCATTCTGCCAACTGACTTTGACAGTCTGCTCGGGGAACCATCCCACCGGATCCACCCTTTCCTTTTCCTGCAGGGTCTCTAGGATGTTACCTACCGACCACTGCCTGATGGACTTGTGGTCAAAGGTGTTTCTCTGCATAAATTTTCCCACGAGGGACAGGTGGTACCGCACGGTCCAACCACTTGGAGCGTTCTGCGGCAGCGTGGCCAGACCCATCCTTCACAACACCGGGGACAGGTAGAACCTCAGCACGTAGTTACACTTGGCGTTTGCATACTGAGGGTCTACGCACAGCTTGATGCAGCCACACACAAAGGTGGCCATCAGTATGAGGGCGATGTTCGGAATGTATTCTCCCCCTTTATCTAGAGGCTTGTACATTGCGTCCCTGTGAACACGATCTATTTTCGACCTCCAGATAAAGCGAAAGATGGCTCGGGTGATCGCTATCACGCAGGAGTCTGGAATGGGCCAGACCTGCGCCACGTACAGCAACAGTGAGGGTGCCTCACACCTGATGACCAGGTTCTTACCCACAATGGAGAGGGAGCGTCGCTCCCACATGCTCAGTTTCCTTTTCACCATAGACACTCGCTCCTTCCAGTTTCTAACACATGCCCCAGTCCCTCTGAACCATATCCCCAGCACCTTCAGGCCATCAGCCCTGATGGTGAAGGGGACAAATGATCGGTCAGCCCAGTTCCCAAAGAACATGACCTTGCTCTTCCCACAATTTACCTTGGCTTCTGAGGCCAGTTCGAACTGGTTGCAGATGTGGATCAGTCTGCGCACCGACAGCGGTTCCAAGCAGAAGACGGCGACATCGTCCATGTACAGAGAGGCTTTGACCTGAGTGCCTCCACTGCCTGGGATCGTCACTCCTCTTATGCCCCGATCCTTCCTGATGGACTCAGCAAAGGGTACTATACAACACACAAACAGGACAGGGGAGAGAGGGCAGCCCTGCCTGACTCCAGGTTTAATTAGAAAGCTATCTGATTCCCACCCATTGATTGAAACGGCGCTACTGATGTTAGTGTAGAGCAGTTGGATCCAATTGCTAATTCCCTCCCCAAACCCCATTTTGAAGAGCACATCCATCATGTAGGTGTGCAATATTCTGTCAAAGGCCTTCTCCTGATCCAGGCTGATGAGGCAGGTGTCCACACCCCTGTCCTGTACATAGGCAATCGTATCCCTGAGCAGCACGAGGCTGTCAGAGATCTTCCTGCCCGGCACAGTGCAGGTCTGGTCAGGGTGGATCACCAATTCCAGAGCAGACTTGACCCAATTGACGATGACATTGGACAGAATCTTATAGTCCACGTTCAACAGTGAAATGGGTTCGCAATTTCTAATTTCCTCCCTTTCCCCCTTGTGCTTGTAGATGAGGGTGATGATGCCTTTCCTCATGGATTCTGACATACTGCCGACCAGGAGCATACTCTCGTACACTTCTAGCAGGTCTGGGCCGATCCAGTCACACAGAGCTGAATACAACTCCGCCGGCAAGCTGTCGCTTCTGGGAGTTTTACTTTTCTAAAAGGACCCAAGGGCCTTAGTCAGTTCATCAGGAGTTAGCGGTTTGTCCAGGCTCTCCCGTGTACTGTCGTCTAAGACCTCCGTGATAGAGGACAGGAGGGACTGGGAGGCCGTGCTGTCTGTGGGCTTCAATCATACAATCCCTAATTTAATTTTTTTGAAAAATACACTTCATTCATAAAATACCTGGAAGAACATTACAAAACATTTCTAAATGGCCATCACAAAAAGTACAATCAGATTCAACTTTTACACGTGGATCACGAGGTGCTTCAATACCATCAATGAATATTACAATCATTTCAATATGGTCATTACAGACAGTCAGACAGTGCAATGGTATTGGAGTTATTGACATACATCATGTTGCACTCTGAGGTGCTTCAGTACAATTAGTATTCAATGCATACATTCATTCTGAGCCGTACAACCTGAGGGGCCTATACCTTTCCCAGCCCCTTGGTGCTTGAGAAGGTGCTTGAGAGCCACCTTCTTGGTGAATGGCTTACCAGCCTATTTCAGAGGCACTTAAGAGTCAACCACATTACTGTGGTTGTACATGTGCCCCACATGTAGACCAGATGAGGTAAGAACAACAGATTTCCATTCCTAAAGGGCGTTAGTGAACTAGACAGGGTTTTTCAACAACCCGTGATAGCTCTTTGATTCCAGATTGGTTTTGATTATTAATTAACTGAATTCCATCAGCTTCCAAGGTGGGATTTGAACCCATGTCCCCAGAGAATTAGCCTGGGTCTCTGGATGCATAGTTACCCTACACCACCACCTCCTAGTCCACTTTATAATGCCAAATACCATATTATCAGAAGAAAGACTTTCATTTATTTAGCACTTTTCACAATGACCGGACAATTCAAGGTGCTTTACCGTCAATAAAGTACTTTTTGAGGTGTTGCCTCTGTGGTGAAGTAGGAAGGAATGCAGCCCAAACAGTGATATGATAATGACCAGGGAATCTGTTTCTCATGATGCTAATTGAGGCTATCGGCCCAGACACCCCTACTTCTTCTTCAACAGGATGCTATGGGATCTTTGACCTCCATTTGACATTGGGAGGGGGGTGGGGGTGGGGTGGAGGGTGGTGGGAAACAGGGCCTCGGTTTTACAGCTCATCCAAAAGGCGATAACTCCGCCAGCGCAGCACTCCATCAGTCTTGATCAAGTTCTGGATTGGAGCTCAAACCTGGAGTCTTAGGAGCGAAAATATTACCAACTGAGCCATGGCTAACACGCTAAGAAAATGTATGGGCGGCCATATTTGTTGTGGGCAGACAAGCCTCATAAATGTACGGGCGGCCATATTTGTTGTGGGCAGACGAGCCTCATAAATGTACGGGCGGCCATATTTGTTGTGGGCAGACGAGCCTCATAAATGTACGGGCGGCCATATTTGTTGTGGGCAGACGCGCCTCACCTTCCTCAACAGAAATGAGTCCCAGCACCTTGGGTCATTTTAACAACTGTATCAATACAAATTGTTGTTGAGCAGAGTGACAGTGAATAAAAATTGACATTGGGCCACATAAGGAGATATTGGGACAGATGAACAAATGGTGGTCAAATCGATAGGTTTTAAGAAGCGACTTAAAGGAGGAGAGAGAGTTAGAGAGGGAAACCCAAATCCTAGGGCTGAGACAGCTGTAGGCAGATCCACCAATGAGGAATGATAAAATTTGGGATGTGGCCAGAACTGGCGGAGTGCAGAGAAGTTGTAGAGCTGGAGGAGCTTTTTTTTTATATATATATGTTCATGGGATGTGGGCATCGCTGGTTAGGCTAACATTTAGTGCCCATCCCTAATTGTCCTTGTTCAAAGGGCACTTAAGAGTCGTCCACATTGCTGCGGGTCTGGAGTCACATGTAGGCCAGACCTGGTAAGGATGGCAGATTTCCTTCCCTAAAGGGCATTAGTGAGTTTTCATGGGCCAGAACGTTCCGTTCAGCGTGCGGAGGTGGGCCCCGCATGTCGATGCATCAAGTGACAAGCGGTGATGTCAGGCACGCGTCTCGATGTCACCGCGCGTCATTCCGATCTTCAGTTCAGCGGCCACGCGCCGGAGCTAGCTGCGCACCCACCAAACTGTCAAAGGCCTGTTTAAGGCCATTAATAAACTAAAGTACTTGTCAGCGTTGCCTGTCCAACGTTAAGGTTGGCAGGCAGGCGAAAAGACCAGGCGGCCTTTGCATTTTACATGGGGGAGAATTTTCTCCCCGCCGGTCGGGAGTGGGCACGGGCGGGCGCGGAGCTGACCGTTGTCCGCGATCGGCTGCGTGCCGCCATTTTATGCGGGCGGGCCTTAATTGGCACGCCCAGAAGCGCTCAGCGCTACCTGTGTGGGCGGTGGGGGGGGGGGTGGTGGGGACGGGGGGGAAGGAGGGGGAGCTGGGGCCTGCGTGCGAAAGCGTGCAGAAATCTCCCTGAGGCAGCTCTGATTACTTTCATAATAAAATATTGGAAAAAAGAAAGAATAAAATTCCTTAGACATGCCCCCCTGATGTGACATTGTCACATGAGCTGGGACATGTTCATGAATTTTCATAAAACGTTTTATTTAATTGATATAAACGCTTCATGAAACCTCATCCCGCCCGTGGATGAGGTTCCATGAAAAATGCGAAGGCCGCCTGGAATCTTCACCTGCACCCCCCACCGCCGACCTTAATGTTGGACGGGCAGCTCCGCTAATTAGTTTAATTGTTACTCAAGTGGCCTTAAGAGGCCTTTGACAGTCCGGCGGACTCCCAGCCGACTCCAGTGTGCGCCGGCCGAACTGAAGATCGGAATGATGCACGGTCACGTCGGAACACACGCCCAACGTCACCGTGCCTCACTTTACATGTCAGCTTGCACGCCAATCGGAAGATTCTGGCCCGTGGAACCTCATCCACAGGCGGGATGATGTTTCACGAAAGGTTTATTAATTAAATAAAATGTGTTATGAAAATCCATAAACGTGTCCCAGCTCATATGAGGGGACATGTCTGAATAATTTTATTCTTTCTTTTTTCCAATGCTTTATTATGAAATGAATCTCCCTGAGGCAGCTCCGTGCCTCATGCACGAGACAGCGCAGGCCCCGACTCTCCTCCCTCCCCTCCCTCCCCTCGCCGGACAGGGAGCGCTCAGCACTACCGGGTGCGCGTCACGCTGGATGGGCCTTAATTGGCCCACCCACGTAAAATGATGGTGCGCAGCTAGCGATCGGCTCCACACCCACTGGGGAGAAAATTCACCCCATGGTCATTATTAGACTGTTAATTCCAGATTTTTTTTTTATCAAATTCACATTTTGCCATCTGCCATGGTGGAATTGAACCCAGGTCCCCAAAGCATTACCCTGGGTCTCTGGAATATTAGCTCAGTGATAATACCACTATGCCACCACCTCCCCTATTAGAGGGATAGGGAAGGGGAAGACCAAGGAGGTGTTTAAAAGCAAGGATGAGAATTTTAAAATTGAGATGTTACCAGGCCAGGAGCCAATGTAGGTCAGCTTTCAGCCTAGATGTTGATTGCCAATTCATTGATGTTGAGATATTAGCGCCAAGTTGAATCCTGTCCTCACCTATTTGTACCAAGTCAGTGGACAGCAATCAGGACAGGCATCATAAATGGTTCCCTGACCCAATATTCCTACACCACTACAAAGGCATGGCAACAATTGTGCTCAAGATCAGTGACCTCAGCACACAATGAGGATAGAACTTAACATCTTCCTTGTCTGTGTGCCTCAGCTCCATGCCAGGAACTCACTGGGTTGTCAGACAACTCCGCTATGTGATCTTCCATGAAAGCAAACAAAGCACTTTTGAGGAAGCCTTGGAATCATCAAGCTTTAGGAAATGTCTAACTACAGACAGAGGTTTCTCTTTATCAGTCTCAAGTTGCTACAGCTCATTGCCCCACTATCACCCTAGTCTATGTTCTGGGTTTGCTCGTGCCACATTAAAGCAGATAAGATGTTTCTTAGCTTCGTGTCCTGCTCAGCCTTACTCTTTCCTCAGATTTGATGATTCATTACTCAGGCCAGTGTTTGTTTTTTCTGCCCTATAACTACAACAGCTACGTGAATCACCCTATACAAATCCATCAGCTCCATGCAATAAATCATTCTTGTGCAATAGTGGAAAATTTATGCTTCCCTTTCAAGAAAATGTGAAGTGTGTTGTAAACAACAGTCATATCTACAGTGTGAAGGTACATAGAGCGTGACATGTACAATTCATTGGCCATGAAATACTTTGGGATATAACAAGAGATGCAAATTATTTCAATGAATGACTATGTACAAATAAAATATATATGTTATACATTTTTATGGATTTTCAGTTGTGCAGTTCCCAAAAATTCTGAAGTGTCTAATTGTGCTTCAGTAAGTATTATGGCCCTATAAATTTGGCTGCACAGCACTGGTTTTTCAGGCACTAGCTGGCCTACTAAGCCCTCAAGATGGTGGGAGAAAACTGTGTCACCCACCATATTGGAAAAGGAATAAAATAGATGTCCAGGGCCATGCCTGAAATATCTCTTGGCAGATGAATGCAAATAACAGATCTTAACCTCTTAAAGCCCACATTTCAATACCACTTTTTCCTGAGGTAGACTGTGCCAACCTCCTGCTCATTGCAAATTTACCAACTCACCATTGGCAGCCACACCTTCAACTGCCTCGTCCCTAAGAATTCCCTTCCCAAAATCTCTGCCTCTCATTTACGATGCTCCTCAAACCTTATATCTTGACTGGGGCTTTTGATTGCATGGACTAATATCACCTGTGTGGCTTGGTGTCAGATTTTGGTCAATGAAGCTCCTTGGGATGTTTTTGCTCCATTAAAGGCACCATATAAATGCAAGTTGTTGTTGGATCAAAAATTGGGCTTGAGTTTTTTTTACTCCCTATTCCACTGCTGCATGATCCAAGAGTAGTTGAAAGCAGCCTAATAAGGACAGCAGGCTGAATAATATACGACAAAAACAGGCCTGTATCGCGCTCATGCTAACAGGTGCAATGACATCAGGTCACGTTCCTGACATCATCACGTCCAAACGCAATAATATGGTAGACAGACGAGCCTAGAAAATGGGAGCTTGCCCACCATATTCAAATTCAATTTAATTGCTTAGTTAAGCTCGCTAATGTCCCAGTTGCCTGGAATAATGTGCTGGGACCAATAAAAAGCAGAGAGTGTGAATCACACCGAGTGGGAATCTCATTTTCTTCACTGAGAGATTGTAAGGGTGGGTTAAAAGTCACCCGCTGGGCCCTTCGTTTGACCTCAGCAAGCTGCTATGAGTGCTGCTAGCATTTGTTAATGCTAGCTGTATTTCCAGGGGTTACCTTTGCTGATCTGAGGCACCACTTAGCCTGCAGAGAGATACATGTAGAGCCTCAACCAGCCTGTTTGCTTGTACAAACATGGGGATAGTGGTCGCTGTGGGAGACACATCCTCCAGTGAGGAGGAGAGGGAGAGGAAGAAGGCCAGATGGTAAGGGTCAGAATGCATTGGTGGTGCATGAGGGCGATAGACCAGTGCTTGGACACCAGTAGCTGATGAAGTCAGGGTGCTGCAACCACTGAGGCGCAAAGCAAGTACCCATGCTGCCAATCGAGTATATAGGCACAGAATGAGTTAGCTTCAGATGTCACAGACACTGTGCTGGAGGAGACTCAGGCTCTCAAGTGCCAGAGTGACCTCTCCCTGTGAGATGCTGGCAGGGGAGATCACTTCCAACTGGTGGTCACCCAGTGCCAGTGGCTGTAAAGGTGACTGTTGCACTGAATTTCTTTGCCACTGGATCCTTTCAAGCTGCCTGTGGAGACCTCAATGGCATTATGCAGCCCGCTGCACACCATTGCAGTAGCATCTTCACAGATGCAATGTTCTGAAGGGCAGGTCAGTACATCAGATTTTCAATGGACCATCACAGTCAACTTGGACAATGCAGAGGCTTTGCGGCAATAGCAGGTTTCCCCAGGGTTCAGGGAGAAATGGGCTACATTCACAACACCATAAAGGCTCCAGCAGGCCAGCCCTGTGTATCCATTAACAGGAAGAACTATCACTCCTTAAATGTCCAGTTGGTATGTGACCATAATTGAAGAATTATGCAGATCTGCACTAGGTACCCGGCCAGCAGCCATGACTCGTACATTTTCCAGAACTCCCAGGTGCCAGACGTGTTCAATAGGCCTATGCCCTGGATGGTTGGCTTTTGGGTGACAAGGGTTACTCTTTTAGAGATCGCTCATGATGCCAGTGAGGGTCCCTAGAAACAGAAAGGAGCTATAATGACAGCCATGGAACCACCAGGGCCATCGTCAGGCCGACAATCGGGCTACTAAAGATGAGGTTCCAATGCCTGGATAGCTCAGGAGGAGCATTGCAGATGGTTGGTTGTGTGCTGCGCTCTGCATAACTCGCCATTCAGAGATGGAATGCTCTGGAGGAAGAGGGGGTGCAAGATAGCAGGCATTCCTCTGAAGATGAGGTCGATGAGGTGAGGGAACAACCTGATGGGGAGGTGCAAGGGCCTGCAGGGGAATGCATGGATGGCCCTGACACAGGGAAGCTTTGGTAAGACAGAGGTCCCTATAGGTCAGGCATTCTTAGCCTCAGAGATACTGTCTGTGTCTCAACGTTATTCCATCTAGACTGTGAACTCACTGAGAAAGCCCTGTCAGAGCATTCACCATTTTGATTCCTTCGGCATTGTTGCATCCTGACCACCGTTCACTACTGACAATTCAGGAATCTTATTTCAATACATTTCCTATAGCGCTTACAGAAAACTCACCCCTGCATGAGGGATAGTGAATTGAAAGTTTATTGACCTATTTGCAATAGTGCATCTAATGATAACATCCACAAAACACATCCATGTGAACCACTTCATGACTGATGTGGAGTTTTCTTAATTCCTTCCCTGCACGCTAATATGCAGAGCGAGGACTTATTCACCCTTGCCAATCTGAAGAGTTTATTCAGCCTCTTCCTGCATTGCGTCCAATTTCGGGGCACCACACCAAATGCTGCTGACCCCTTGGGGCCACCTCCATCCAGGCAGGTCGAGTGATTGAGGGAAGCCTCCTCTTCCTATCAGCTGAGAACATCACACCCGATGGTCACAGCCTGGAGGAGGGCACAGAGGGAGTCATCATCAAAACGTGAGGTGGTTCTGGATCTTCCTCCCAGCCTCTGTCCTTGTCCCCTTGCCTTGGCCATCTATGGAGGCAAACACGCTCAGCAGCTGCTCAATTTTTAGATTTTAGCCTTATATGCATGATCAGATTTCATACCATCTGTGTTCACTGGCAAAAACACTTAACTCAGAGCCTCGCAGAACTTGACGCAATTTTCAGAATAATAATACTTGCCTCAAACAACGCCTGAGAATCTTGCAGAAAACAACCCGTTCCCTCTGGGCTTTGCAAATCGCAGCGTTAGCTGCCCCTGTCCTGTGCCGGGTGCCCCTTTAAACGAGAGGGCGTGACCTCCTTGCGGATCACGGCCGCCAGGTATCCCTCCCTCCAGCTCGGACTTGGTGTGGGAACGGCAACCCAGCAACACCGTGGGCTTAAGAACACAGCCTGCAGCTGTTAATTGGATGATTACTACCTGACACGGTGTGCTGTGACAGCAGGGCAGGAGCCTGCTTCTGAGTGAGAGTATTATTCAGCCCAGTGTTACCCTTTTAATCCAAATGGTTCTGAAATCGCCCTTCAGCTTGTCGAAACAAGTCTCGATTACCTCATCTGTACAGCAAGAACAACAACGAAGAAAATAACATTAAAGCTCTCACATTTGGAAATTAAATTTTCATTCACAGCAAGAATAGAGTCAGCTGTGACTCAGTGGGTTGCACTCGCTCCTCAGGCAGGAGGTTATGGGTTCAAATCCCAATCCTGAAGAAACCTTGCCTGAAAACCTGGTGCAGTACTGAGGGAATGCTGCACTGTTGAGTGTCTTTCAAGTGAGAGGTAAGACTGAGGCTCTGTCTGCTCTCTCTGGGGGATGAAGAAGTATTATTTTGAAGAAGACCCGGGGGTGTTCTTCACAATCCCCTGGCCAATAGTTATACCTCAAACACAATCACCGAAAACAAATTATCCAATTATCAACACGTAGCTGTTTGTGGGATCTTGCTATGGGTAAATATCTGCTGCGCTTCCTATATCAAAGAACAACTACTCAGAGTAAAGGGAAGACCTTTAAGAGCAGAGATGAGGAGAAACTTCTTTAGCAGAGAGTGGTGAATCTATGGAATTCATTGCCACAGAAGGCTGTGGAGGCCAGGTCATTGAGTGTATTTAAGACTGAGATAGATGGGATCTTGGTTGGTAAGGGGGTCAAAGGTTACGGGGAGAAGGCGGGAGAATGGGGTTGAGAAATTTATCAGCCATGATTGAATGGTGGAGCAGACTTGATGGGCCAAATGGCCTACTTTCTGCTCCTATGTCTTATGGTCTTATGTCTTACTCTTCAAAAGTTCTCAGTTGGCTGTAAGATGCCATGGGCACCAAGAGGTTGTGAAAGGTGCTACTTCTTTTCCTCTTTACCTGGCAGTTTTATTTTTCCTGCCTGCTACTCTCCTTGTTTAGCCTCTTCGAGGGAGTTGACTTTTTACTGAGCAGCAGTCCTGTTGGCAGTCTGCGTCAACTTGGTTCATGTGTGAGCTGTGACAATAAGTGTTGGCGTCGCAAGCCTTCTGAAAAACCAGAGTTGAACTTTGTAAAATCAAGTACTTAGACAAATATTTTGGAAGAAAAATGAAAATGCATTGTAATATCTATACACACGGCATCTCCTGACAATCCATTGTATTTCCAGAGGCACCGGAGAAGGGGCAAATGTAGATTTACAAGAATAATACCAGAACCGAGAGGTTCCAATTATCAGGAAAGGTTGAATAGTCTGGGGGCTTTTTTCTCCTAAATATGGAAGGCTGAGGGGTAGCCTGATAGAGGTCTTTAAGATTATGAAAGGGTTTGTTAGCGAAGTTTCTGCTGTGGGCGAGAGCAGAACTAGCAGTTAGAAATGTAGGAGAGTGACTAATAAATTGTACAAGGCATTCGGAAGGAACTTGTTTCACTGGAAACTTGTTTCTTTAACCAGGAAGTGATTAAAGAACATGTATCTGGCTACCACCTATAGGGCAGAACTTTTCACTGAGCAGACAGGCACACCACCCGACCCGCTCGAGGGTAAAATAGCGCTTGATGATATCGGGCGAGCTTCCCATCGCGTACTCATGTAATATTTTGGTTGGCAGGAGTCGGAACCCGCCAACCATCAATTACGAGGCCAGTTAAGGCCATTAAAAAGGCAATTAAGCTGGATTTGATGTTGCCTGCCAGGTTTCAGGGCAAAACGGGCAGGCAGGCAGCCCACAATTTGCAAAACCTCACCCAAGGGCAGGATTAAAAGGGTCAGCAGCATTGCCAGTGTGAGTAGTGAGGAGTTTTCGAGATAGTTTACTGCTGGCTGCTTATTGATACATGGCAGCCTTATCTCTGGGGCTTCATTCTTAGCATTTCCAGGCTTCATTTCAAGACTCCTTGGTGTCTCCAAGGGTCCTGGAAGATTCAGATTGTGTGGACTCTTCCAGGTACCAGACAGCCTTCCCTTACCCTGGTAATGGGGATTGTGGTCTCCGCTGGAGGCACCTCCTCTGAGGAGGAAGAGAGGGGCAGAATGGAGAGGCGACCAGGTGTCCCAATGCAGCCTCCAGCGGAGCAACCTGTGGGAGGAGAGGCACAGGCACAAGGGGTGCAGGGCCAGCAAGTAGTCGAAGGCAGAAGGGCCCACAGAAGACACCACTACCCTGCTGGATTTATAGGCGGTGATGCAGCTACCTCAATCTGTCCGAGGTGCAATGGCGAAGGAGGTTCCGTCTCTCAAGAGAGACCGTGACCTCCATTTGTCAGATGATTGGGCCTGAGGTCACCTCCAACTGTGTGGGTGGATACCCCATGCCAATGGCTCTGAAGGTCACAGTGACCCTCAACTTCTATGCCTCCGGCTCTTTCCAGGGCTCAGTGGGGGATTTGCGTGGAATCTCCCAATCAGCTGTCCACAGTTGTATCAAGCTGGTGACAGAAGATCTGTTCAGGCGGGTATTGTCTTTCATTCATTTCCATACACACAAGGCCAGCCAGGCTGAGTGAACCAGAGGCTTTGCAGTGGTTGCTGGGTTCTCCAGCATCCAGGGTGCAATCGACAGCACACATGTGGCCATCAAGGTGCCAGTAGGTCAGCCGGATACCTTCGTCAACAGGAAGGGATTCCACTCCATGAACGTGCAGATAGTGTGTGATCATAGGATGCAGATTCTGCAAGTCTGTGCAAGGTACCCTCGCAGCTCCCATGACTCTTACATCCTGAGACACTCCTAGGTGCCGAGGCTCTTCAGTGCTCCGGCTCAGCTGGATGGTTGGCTGCTGGGTGACAAGGGCTATCCGTTGAAAAGGTGACCCATGACACCTCTCCACCATCCAAGAACAGAGGCAGAACAGCGTTATAATAGGAGTCATGCTTCCACAATGGCAGTGATAGAGATGACCAAAGGTCTCCTGAAGATGCACTTCCGCTGCATGGACCGTTCAAGGGGAGCACTACAATACCCTCCCCCCCAGCGCGGGCGTCACTGATGGTGGTTACACGCTGTGCTCTCCACAATCTGGCACTGGCAAAGAGGATCTTGAGGCAGCTCCACAGGCCACAAAGGATGAATCCAGTAGTGAGTCAGAAGAGGAGCACTTTGAGGAGAATGCTGGGGGTGTGGAAGCAGACCTCTGTATCTTTCAGGGAGGCAGGGACACCAGGGACACCTTGAATTAATGATCCTTCAGCCAGGCTGCCAAAGATCTGCTTTCACCTCATGCCAGTGCCACCTCCATCCTGGATGTCTGAAATTCCCGTCATGTGAACCCAAAGTCCACTTAGTGCCTGTGCAATAAAGTGTAGAGCCATAAATTACATCATTACACAAAAGGTGAAGCATACATAGGCCATCACAATGAAAGCAAATTTAATGTTATTGCCACATTCAAATCACATTGGCGTGACTATTACTTGTGTTGACGTCCACACCAGTAGCATATAAATCAAACATAATTGAAATAGAAGATCACCCGCCAACAGCACCTCTTGTGCTCATGACACCTTTAGCTTACATTCCCGAGTGCTACGTCTAGGTGCTCCCCCCTCGCTGGCACCAGCACTGGAGACAGCCTGCGGACTCTGCTGTCTCGTTGGCCTTCATGACCTTGGTGGTCGTCCTCTGGCCCATGGAGCCTGTGCTGGCCCCGCCTGGGAAGGAGTGGCCAGTGCCATGGCTGGCATCTCCCCAGTCGGGGCAGCCTCATCGGATGCCGTGGTCACTGGCAGAGGGGCGGAGGAGCCGCTGCCCTCATCCAGAGCGCCCTGAGAGGAGCCTGCAGAGGTGACAAGCAGCTTGTCTCTGGACCTCCCTGCTCACCATTGATGGACGGGCACCTAGCTGGGGTACTGGGTGCCTCATCCATCTCCCACACTGGCACTGACCACCTGAGGTCACTGCCTGTGTGAGGGCTGCAGGTCCGAGCGCAACCCTCAGGAAGCCCTGATTCTGCCTCTGGAGCTGCCTCTCCATGAGAGTCAGCACTCTCTCAGTGGAGGAGGCAGTGCACTCGGCCACGAGGGTCAACACATAACGGAGACCATGGCACGCATACCCTCATGGATCTCTGCCAGATCCTCCCGCACATCTCGCTGGACACCCAGCATCTGTCACCTAATGGACGACTTCAGAGGCTCATCTCAGCCTTTAACTGAGCATCGTCCTGGTCCCCAGCAGCCCTCCAATGGCCGGCGCCCTGGGCACTCTCTGCCTCCGCCTGCACCTCAAGTGAATGTGAAGTGGCCTCACCAATGTGCACCAAAATTCTAGCCACTGATCTAATTCCCACCGAGGGTCTGGTATCTATGCTGGTGCCTGGTTCAGAGAGCAGTTGTGACGTGCAAATAAAACCCAGTGGTCCTCTGCTATCAGGAGTGGCACTTCAGGGTCCAGAGAGCGAGTGCGAGCTGGCAAACCTAAAAGAGGTGACAAGGACATGTCATTAGCTAAACTCATCACACTGTCACTGTGCATGCCAGGTACCTGAGTGAGACAATGGAAATCTGCATCATGGTGCCATCGTCTTTCAATGATCAATGGGGACTCCAGTCTTGAGGCTCCCATCAATGAAGAGACTACACTAGACTGGTTGCACAATATGAAACTCTCACCTCTGTGCACTGCCCTCTCACCTTCATCTGGCACACCGACCTCTCCATGCCTGGTTGCACGTGATGCATGCCAGATCTTGAGCTCTAGGGAGTCCCACTCGAATCTGGTGAGCAGCAGCAGGTTGGGCAGCCCTTGCCTGAATGAGTCCTCTCTGCCTGGTTATAGATTGTCTTCTCCTGAAAGGACAGAGGAGCATTGATGAGTCCACTCTCTACCTGCAGCCCCATTGCAGCCTGGACAACCCCAGCTGAGGAATACCTCGCAGGGCACATCCGAGTCGTGACCCTCGAGCCGCGAGGCCCTCAGTCCAAGCAGCCAGGGCTCACCCCCTTGGCCAGCTCCGACGTCACTGACAGCTGGCACTCAGACTCTAGCGCCCCTGAGGTCCACAGGGGGATAGCCACACCTTAACACTTCTGCACACTGACCCATGCCAACACGGTGCTCACCCTTCCGGAGTGCAGCAGGTCATTGAACCTCTTCCGGCACTGCACCCACATGTGCGCCGCACCGCGTCATGGCTGCTAACTTCCTCCCATGCCCTCTTTGTGAGGTGCGGTGGCCTCCTCTTCTCATCTCTGGGGACAAGGGCACCCTTACTAAATAAGGGCAGCCACCTCGTCCATGAGGACCTCGAGCCACTCATCAGAAAAGCAGTGAGGGGAGGACAAGTGCCCACCCGACATGCTCTCCCGCCTGGCATCTCCAGCTGTCCTGGACTCCATCATCGTAGGTAATGAGAGAGAGAAGAGGCATTCTTCCATTGGCAGCCTTCAAGGGTGTCGTATTTAAACTGGCCACCAGGGCACCATGGGACCCAGCGGCCGACAAGCCCCACCCCCACCCCCGCCCATTCCCAACCAATGGGGAGCCGTGTTTTACCCTGAGCGGACCTTGATTGGCCCACGAGAAATCGGATCGCAGGTGGCAGCCTGTTTCTTGGATGATCCCAGGCCTGCAGTAAGTGCCTGTCCATAGAGTCGTTGAGGCAAATAGCAAAGATCCATTTAAGGAGAAAAGATAAACGAGTGAGGGAGAAAGGACCAGAAGGTTATGATGATCGGGTTAGGTGAAGGAGTGTGGGGGGTGGCCCTTGCGAAGCATAACAGCTAGCACAGACCCATTGGGCTGAATGGCCTTTTTTTGTGCTGCAGATGTTAAGTCGTGCACTGCTCTTTGATTATAAACTCAAATGTTTATCAAATTCTAAACGTTGCAGCACTAGAGTCAAAAATTGTGAGAAGGGGTCAAAAGTTATACAATCTGTTGGGACCCCGTTGGTCACAAAACCCACTTTAACTGAGTAACACTTTATTAGATGAGTCCATTGTCAATGAATTGGACAATGCTAACAGCTCAATATTATTTCAACTGTGCCACTTGACACTTGCTGAGCCTGGGTAGAGCATGAAATAGGAGAGAATTGAAGGAGCTACTGTAATTGTGATGGGTATCTGGGTGCAAAGTGTATGATGTGAGCAAGTAATCAAAAATCTAATTGATGAGGCATTACTTGCTGTAGCCAGCGTTAAGCTATACAAAGGTACACATTTGCATGCATTGCATAGGGTTGCCAAACCTCAAGGATTGGCCTGGCTGGGTCCAAATCCTGTAACTCCCTCCCTAACAGCACTGTGGGTGTATCTACACCACGTGGACTGCAGCGGTTCAAGAAGGCAGCTCACCACCAACTTCTCAAGGGAAGCTAGGGATGGCCAATAAATGCTGGCCCAGCCAGCGAAGCCCACATCCCTTGAATGAATAATCAAAAAAATCTCCCAGACGCTGCTGTGTGCAATCCTGGATAAAAATTGCCAGGACATGAAAAGAGATGGGGGGTGGGGGAGGGGAGAATTTTTCTCTCTTCAGGTGGGCACACACCCAGCCGGAACGAACGTAAAATGACCCACGATGATGTCGGACAAGCGCCCAATACCATCACGCACTCACGCGATACTTTGGGTGAAGGCGCTTGTGGGAGCTGGCAGCGCACCCGCTGACAATTACGTGGCCTACTAACTTTTCACTGCCCATCCAACCGTTCGGTTGGTGGGTGAGTGAAAAGGCCAAGCGGCCTTTGCATTTTTGTGCTGTGGATAAAGGGGAACCGGTGGATGTGCTGTACTTAGATTTCCAGAAGGCATTTGATTAAGTGCCACATCAAAGGTTACTGTGGAAAATAAAAGTTAATGGTGTAGGGGGTAACATATTGGCATGGATAGAAGAATGGCTGGCTAATAGGAAGCGGGTTTACCTGGAAGGGCTGGACAGGTTAGGCTTGTATCCGCTGGAGTTTAGAAGAACAAGAGGCGACTTGATTGAAGCATATAAGATCTGAGGGGTCTTGACAGGGTGGATGTGGAGAAGATGTTCCCTCTTGTGGGAGAATCGAGAACCAGGGGTCGCTGTTTAAAAATAAGGGGTCGTCCATTTAAAATGGAGATGAGGGTTGTGAGTCTTTGGAACTCCCTTCCTGAAAAGGTGGTGGAAGCAGAATCTTTGGAAATTTTTAAGGCAGAGGTGGATAGATTCTTAGTAAGCAAGGGGGTGATAGGTTATCGGGGGTAGGTGGGATGCAGATTTGAGGTGGCTTCAGATAAGATGATTTTATTCAATGGCTGAGCAGGCTCAGTGGGCTGAATGGCCTACTCCTACTCCTTGTGCATATGTTTGTTTGCTACAACTAGCTTCAGTGCCTCTTATATGGGGAAGATGGGGTGGGGGTGGTGGTTGGTTCAAGTCTCCCACTCGCTTCTGGAAAATATCCGATTTCAGATATCAAGTAAAATAAAAAGAGAAAATGCTGGAAATACTCAACAGGTCTGGCAGCAACTGTAGAGAAAGAAACAGAAAAATGTTTCCGATGAGCGACCTTTCATCACAATGCAGGAAATGAGGCAAGTTTGAGCTCAGTGTGGTGCCTCCCACAGCCAATTAGCTTTCACGCTGAGCCTCACACATTATAGAAATGAAATGGCTGAGGCCCCAGGGTCTGTGAAGCCTTACCTAAGCAGTGAGACTCCCTTGAATTCAGGAGGGGAGTTGACAGAGTTTAATCCGCACTGAATCACTGAAAGACAATATGTGCAGGTTATTGCAGGGAATTTTCAAAAGCTGTTTGAGAGCAGACTGAGGTATGTCAAATTCTTGTCTTGTTTTTCTGTGGATTTTTTTTCCCCTGTGGGATGTGTTTGGTGTGTGCCTGGCTACATGACTCATGCCTAATAAATAGCACAGAACCACTTTTTGAAAACAGCTGTGCACATTGAAGCTTTCATCTACTGTTATCCTGCCCCTCCCAGTCTCTGGTAAATTCACTCTGTTCATAGAATGGGTGGATTCTCCTCATGTCCCTTGTCTGAGTCGGAAGCAGATTGTTGACCAGATTAGTGTCCTGTTTAATCCTGAGCTGAGCTACCATCTCCCGACACCCTTACCACCACGAGACTGCCTACTTCCACCTTCCTTACTATTTGCCTGTCTCCACTCCTACCTCAGCTCACCTATGGTTGAAAACCTCTTCCCTGTCTTCGCTATCCACAGATTTGGCTATTCCACTGCTTTTCTGGCTGACCCCTGACTTTGCACCCTCTGTAAACCTCAGCTCATCCAAAACTTGGCGTCCTCCATCATAATTCACATCGTTCATTCACCCATCACCTCCGAGCTCACAGACCTATATTGGCTTCTGGTCCAACGATGCCTCAATTTTAAAATTCCCTTTCTTCTCAAATCTCTCCATGGTCACACACCTCCCTATCTCTCTAACCTCCTCCGACCTTACAACCCACCAAAATCTCTGTACTGTTCCAAAACAGGTCTCTTGCAGATCCCCCATTTTCATCATTCAGCCATTGATAGCTTTCCCTTCAACCTCAACCTTAAACTCTGGTATTCCTTCCCTAACCCTCTCCCTCTCTCTCTCTCTCTCTCTCTCCCTCTCCATCTCTTTTTCCCTCTCTCCTGATCTGTGCTCCTTTAAGGGCATTATCTGCCTTTCTCTCGTCCCCAGACATAAACTGTTTTAGGAACATGTCAACCCCTCATGGCTCCCTCAGGTGCTGGGTAATGTCAGCTCATGATGTGTAAATCAACAAAACGAGTCCTGTTGACACAGGTTATTTAGGCTCTGATTTCACATTCAGGATATGAGTCATTGGCCAAAGGATAGAACAGACAGGAACATCGAGGCATATGGCAAGCTGGAAATATTTGAGTGAGGCTGTGGCTACTGAAAGGGAAGCACATAATGGATCCCACAAAGTCCTCTCCACATATGGTCAAGCAGCAAAGGTTCCTGAAGGAAGTGAGTAGCTGAGCTGGGCAGACCAGGAGTTTGGTGCCATTTTCTTGCTGGTTTCATTATGGTAAATCAGCCAGAAGAACTGATACCACTGTACCTGGGTTGGGGGAACATAAAAACATAAGAACTAGGAGCAAGAGTGGGCAATTCAGCCCCTCGAGCCTGCCCCGCCATTCATTACGATCGTGGCTGATCTCATTTCGGCCTCAACTCCAATTTCCCGCCCTCTCCCCATAACCTTTCAACCCGTTACTAATGAAAAATCTGTCTATTCCCTCCTCAACTTTATTCAGCGTCCCGGCATCCACCGCGCTCTGAGGTAGTGAATTCCACAGATTCACCGCCCTTTGAGAAAAGTAACTCCTCCTCCTCTCTGAGGGAGGGGAAAATGAGTAGCAGTTCTTGCTAGTGATTCTTATCCACAAATATACGCGGAGAAATTTCTAAGCGGCTTCTTGGAGTGGGGGGTGCATACCTGGAATTTCCCACTGCTGGCTGGCGTGCCAGCCTGTCTGATCTCCAAGTCCAATTTCAGGAGACCAAGCTGGGGGTGAGCTAGCTGCAAGCGGCAGGGAGCCACTTGAGTTGATGAAGGGCCCCTCTCCCACACCGCCAGAAATTTTCCGGTTGGCAGGCATGCTCCTGCAGTGACCGAACGTAGCCAGAGAAAGTCGGCAGAACTCCCCGGGGGCAGCCTGAGGGAGGGGGGAGGTGGGGAGGGGGTGAGGGGGAGCCAGCATTCTGTTTCACTGTTGAAGCATCTCTGCGGGCAATTTTAAAATGGCCGCAGGCCAGCCTGTGGAGAGAATCCCCCTAGGTAAGGGCAATCTGGGAGCTGTGGCCATTTTTTTAAGTAGCAAGATTTTAAAGGGCGCCTCCTTCTTGAAGGGCTCACTCTCTCTCGTTTACCTGCATCGGCAGGTTGCCGATCCTTCAGCGCTGGAGGGCCTCCCACTGGTCAGTTAGCATGCTTAATGGGGCAGTGGGTCCACCCTCTGGTCATTAATGGCATTTCAATCAAAAATTGGCACATGGTGTCAGCTGTGGCCCAGTTGGTAAGACTCTTACCACTGAGCAGAAGGTTGTGGATTCAAGAACAACTCCAGAGATTTAAGCACAAAAAAATCTAGGCTGATACTCCAGTGCAGTACTGACGCAGTGCTGCACTGTCAGAGGTGCTGTTGCTTGGTTGAGACGTTAAACAAAAGCCAGTCTACCTTCTCAGGTGGACTTTAAAAAAATCCCATGGCACTATTTTGAAGAAGAGCAGGGGAGTTATTCCCAGTGTTCTGGCCAATATTTATCCCCCCACTAACAGAACAAAACAGATATCCAGTCAATATCACATCGCTGTTTGTGGGAGCTTACTGTGCACTAATTGGCGGCTGCGCTTCCTACATAACAACAGTGACTACACTTCAATACTTCAATAGTATTTCATAAGCTGTAAAGCACTTTGAGATGTCCTGAGGCCATGAGAAGTATTTTATCAATTCAATTCTTTCTTGCTTTTAGGAACCGGAAGAGATTCTGTGCCTATGTGTCCATGGTATACACATATGATGTGCAAGTCTGTAGCATGTGTGTGATTGCATGCCTGTGTGAGTTCATATGCAAAGTGTGCATAATGAGTGTGTATGTATGTGTGTGTGTGTGTGCATACGCGTGTGAGTGTGTGTGTGTGCGTGAATGCGTGTGCATGCGTGTGCGCGTGTGCATGCGTGTGCACGTGTGAATTGATTGGCACAGGACCAGGTTTGTCTGTGATGCAACTACTGACCAAATAGCTTATTGCCAGCCTCTCTCAAACCCGATGCATCAAGAGTGAGCCTTTGGGTGAGGTTCTTATGGACACGCAGCACAGGATGTAATCGATACCCAAAGGAAGGGAAATAGATAGGTGACAATGGAGGAAGATAACACAAATTAGTTGGAAAATGCCAAAAGCTTGTTATCAGGAAATGTTTCTTAACTAAACATATTCACATCTGGAATATTTTTCCAGGTAGGTTACTGGATTTACTCAAGAGCTATTTTCTGCTCTGAAAGGGCAGGTTTCAATGCGAGGAAACTAGCTGTCCTCGGTCATCTCTACTGCAAGAGCGGGAAAGGGCATAAGTTAACGTGAGTTGGTAGCAAGTTCCATTATGGGCTTTGTGAAGTAACATGGGTCTGAATTTGCATCTGGATACAGTACACTAACAGCTGGTTAGCATGCTGCAATGTGGGTTCACGAGTGGAGTAAGAAGGCTCCTGATGTCATTGATGAACAGGTTGGAAATAGTCGAAAGGAGGCAGTATGTTATCTGAATAACTTGAGACCTGACAGCTGGAAGGCTTAGGCTGTTTGGGAGGAAGAGGTAGTTATGATCTCTCCACCTCTTCACCTCTCCCTCCTTTTCTCAAATTCTCCTAAACAACCATCTCTTTGATCAAGTTCTGGGTCGTTCCTGATTTCTCCTTCTATGGCTTGGTGTCAAAAAATGCTACACTTTTTTCATTGATGTCACTTTTGTTAAGTGCCTTAATTGGAATGTTTTACGATGTTAGAAATGTGTCTTGTGAATGTAGATTGTTGGTGTGGCATGTGGTACGTGGAGGGTGTTTGGGGGGAACAGGTGACTTTGCATATATAGTTCCAAGAGCTCTCCAGCACTGGGGATCTCCCTCACCTTATATCTGGGTCAGTTGATGCTCTTTAATAGAGACTGATTGTCATGATTAGTCAGCAACACCATTATCAGTTTGTCATGTGACTGTTGGGATGCTAGAAGGTGAATGAGGTTGATGGTTAGTAATCCTAATGTTCTAATTGAGGACATGCCAGATCCTGTCTTCACTGATGTTCATGTCAAGATGACTTCCATCAAGGGCTACTGAAGGATCAGCAGCCCCAAACCTGGCTGATTCGCATATAACACACTTTTAAATCTCTTAACAACAACAATTTGCATTTATATAGCAGCTTCAACCTTGTAAAATGTCCCAAGGTGCTTAGCAAAAGCAGCCAGACAGAATTTGACTCTGACCCACCTACGGCACCGCTAAGACAGGTGACAAAGGATTGATCAAAGAAGTAGATTTGAAGGACCATCTTTTGGAGAAGAGGAAAGTTGGAGAGATGGACAGGTTTAGATGGAGGTGAAAGGGTGTAGGGGAGTTGAAGAGGTTTAGATGGAGATGAATAGGTTTAGTGGAGGTGAAGAGGTTTAACTGGAGGTGAAGAGGTTTAGGGGAGGAGAAGGGGTTTAAATAGAGGTGAAGGGGTTTAGGGGAGGTGAAGAGGTTTAACTGGAGGTGAAGAGGTTTAGATGGAGGTCGACAGGTTTAGATGAAAGTGAACAGGTGAACAGGTTTAGGTGGAGGTAACAGCAAAATACGGCGGTTGCCGGAAATCCGAAACAAAAATAAAAATAAAAATAGCTGGAAAAAGTCAGCAGGTCTGACAGCATTTGTGGCGAGGAAGACAGAGTTAATGTTTCGAGTCTGTATGACTCTTCATCAGAACTCAGGTGGAGGTGAATGGGTTTAGATGGAGCTGGACATGTTTGGGTGGAGGGGAACAGGTTTCGGGACGGAATCCCAGAGCTTCAGGTGAAGGCATGGGCCCCCAGTTGTGGAGAGATTAAAATCGGGGATGTACAAGAGGCCAGACTTGGAAAAGTGCAGAGATTTCAGTCGTCATCGGAGGTTACAGAAATGGAGGGACTTGGAGACAAAGCTTTTAAAATTGAGGCAGTGGCAGACCAGGAGCCATTGTAGATCATCAAGGCAAGGGAGCAATAGTGTGAGTTAGGAGACAGGGCAGCAGAGTTTTGGATGAGCTCAAGGTTACCGAGGGTAAAAGGTCAGAAACCAATTGGGAGAATGACAAATAAACCACGGTTAAAAATAAAGGTGGCAATGCCAATTGGCTGGTGACAGAGATTGAAGGATTGACACACATTGTCGCACAGGAACGTTTAACAAATGTCTTTTTGTGCTTTAATGTAAGTTTTAATTTGTTTAAAATAAATGGGCATACTGCTGGTGTTTGAAATTCCTGAGAGGAATTTGGTACAGTCTCGTGTGTGATTGTAATTTTTGAAGCTTTACACTAAATGCCTTGCTTTTCACTCATAAAGGAGGGAAGCAGATCAAACACAATCCACTTGCATTTAGCACTGCGGAGTTATCGTGTTCCAATGACACACTGCACACTTTCCAACTCAATGTCTGGGATTCTTCCCTTGCAAAGAAAAACCACAAAAGCCAGAAACCTACACATCAAAGTCTGTCTTGTCCTTGGGCCGATCTCAACCAAACTTGACGAGACAATACCTCGTGGGTCAAGGGGCATGTTGTCGGGGAGTTGGCGTCTAACCACCCTCATCGGAGTGGGGGGGTAGGGGGTTTTGGCCTCCTATCAGTAGATCGCGTGGCCCTGCCAGTAACCCAGACATGCTTTAACCACCCTAACCGTACATTCCAAGAAAGAATGTGAGGAATTTACGTCATAAACCCACGACTTTCCTTCATATTTCATTTGGTTATTTTCTCATGTTTTATCTGTTCCAATGTAAGTTCTTTTCTGAGACACAACATGTGATTATTTGGCAAGGGAAAGTGACAGGCGGCACACGGAGCCAGGGAACATGAAGAGGCGTGAGCATAAAGTTGAAAAAGAGTGACAGAATGAAAGAAGATTCAGTGCTGCAGTAAAGAGGCCAAGGAGTGGATTTTATGGAAACAAAAACAGAAATACCTGGAAAAACTCAGCAGGTCTGGCAGCATCGGCGGAGAAGAGCAAAGTTGATGTGTCGAGTCCTCATGACCCTTCAACAGAAGTAAATAAAAATAGGAAAGGGGTGAAATATAAGCTGGTTTGGGGAGGTGGGGGGGGAGCGGGGTGGTGGGAGAAGGGGGTGTGGTTGTCGGGACAAGCAAGCAGTGATAGGTGGAGATAACCAAAAGATGTCACAGACAAAAGAATAAAGAGGTGTTGAAGGTGGTGATATTATCTAAAAGAATGTGCTAATTAAGGGTAGAAAGCAGGACAAGCAAGGTACAGATAGCCCTAGTGGGGGTGGGGTGAAATAAACGATGGGTGCAATACATTTAAAAATAATGGAAATAGGTGAGAAAAGAAAAATCTATATAAATTATTGGAAGAAACAAAAAGGAGGGGGAAGAAATGGAAAGGGGGTGGGGATGGAAGAGGGAGTTCAAGATCTAAAGTTGTTGAACTCAATATTCAGTCCAGAAGGCTGTAAAGTGTTGGGCTGGAAGATGAGGTGTTGTTCCTCCAGTTTGCGTTGAGCTTCACTGGAACAAAGCAGCAGGCCAAGGACAGACATGTGGGCAAGAGAGCAGGGTGGAGTGTTAAAATGGCAAGCGCCAGAGAGGTCTGGGTCATTCTTGCGGACAGACCGAAGGTGTTCTGATTTTAGGGAGTGCCAAGGTTCGCGGCCACCTGGCTGAGAAATCGGTGGTGCGCCCTCCCACCATACTGACAGCTGCCCCTCAGCAATTTATTATTGGGAACAGCATTAATTGCTTTAAGGCCAGGACTTCTGCCCCTCCCTCAGGAAGAAGTCCCTCCTTAGAAAGCTGTCGGCCAATCAGATGGCTCGCAGCTCTGTAGTCCCGGTAGCGCCAGGCAGGAGCAATGGCCACCACTGGGACTACAGGCAGGCTCAGCGAAGAGATCCCCGGGTTGAAGGTAAGCCCGGGGCATCACCGGGGTCAGGTTGGCAGGCCCTGAGGAGGAGGGTAAGGGGCCGGGTTTAGAGAGGCCGGGCGGAGAGGGTAAAGGGGGAAGTATGACCTGGGGAGGGGGGTTGACTCTGATGGACTTGGGACTCGCAAAGGAGGTCCCCCCACCCACTTTCCTGACAACAACCAACCAAGTAAAACCTGCCAGGCTACCCGCTTGGCATGGGCCCCTTTCCACCGCAGGTGTAATAGCGCCAGAGTTGGATGAGGCCCTTAATTGGACATTAATTGGCCTCATAAGGGCTTCCATAGACCCAAGGGTGAGTGGGCCACCCAACCCATCCACTGCCCCCTGTAAAATTTCAGACAGGTTGGGGGCAGGCGGGCAGGTATGTGGTGGGTAGGCTACCCGCTGGATTCCAAACAGCGGGTGAGCATCAAACCTAGCCCAAGACTCTTTAAGGAAGCTTTCATCCATGATGCACATGATAATTAATGAGTCAGACCCAGAACTGGCAGTAGATCAGAGTTGGTGGATTTCATGCAAAAAAAGGGCAAATAGATCCACCATTGCCCAAATGGTGAAGCAAGGGTGTCACCCTTCAGTGATCCACCTGACCCACTGAGTGTTCAAAATCAAAACGTTCCATGGAAAACATCAGAAACAACTTGAGTAGAATCACGAAGAACTCTCTTTATTTCGGCTCAAGAAGGAAGGACCTCTAATGTTGTCCAGCTGAAGCATTTAATGTTTCGACAAACTCTGAAAATGGAGCGTGACACTGAGAACGTCATGCCACAGATTTTGCTTCTGACAGAGATGATGAAATATTCAGAGTATTCAAAAGCATTGGGGACGTAGGTATGGATGTAGGTTTTGATCTTGAGGATCTTGAGAGTGACACTGAGGATGTAAAAAATGATTAGTAGGAATTCTATAAACCTAACTAAACTAGAGCCAAGCAAAGTAAAGCAAATGAAAGTAAACCCATTGTGAACTTATGTTTTGGTCAATTTTTTTTTGAGGATTGCATGAATTTAATTTTGTGTTTCATGTTTGTGGGATCAGAATTGTTAATTAAAATAATTATGCAAAAGGATGTAATAAAGTGAATTGTTAAATGAAATCTGTTGGATATTCAGTCCATATGCCCATAGGGCAAATATCGCAGCTTATTACCTCATAAAAACATTTTCTTTATCTTATTTTTTAAATCTTATTTTTAACTTTCATTCTTTTATTTCCCCGTTGTAGTACACGTAGACCAGCTTGTCTGAAATAAAAGCTAAATTTCTAGAAAATAATAAATAAAGAACTTACATTAATATAGCACCATTTACAATTTCAGGACATCTCAAAGAGATTTACACCCAATAAGGTAAATTGAGTGGAATTGTAGTCACTGTTGTAATAACTGAAAAGATGGCAGCCAATTAGCACAGAGCAAGCTCCCTCAAACAGAAATAGTGTTAGCCTGGATTATGTGCTCAAGCCTCTCGAGAGGGCAAAATCCTGGAATAGATTAAAAACCCTGCAGTGGGGCAACCATGGGATCATTATGACTGGACCACCTAAGGTGGGCCAAATGGCCTTCCCACATAGGTACATGGGAACAAGAGGAGGCCACTCAGCCCCTCAAACCTGTTCCACCGTTCCCACCAATAAGACAGAGAGCATGATTGATCTGTGACCTAACTCCGTCTTTACCCTGTATCACTTTAATACCAATGAAGAATAAAAATCTATCAACCTCAGATTTAAAATTTACAATTGATCTTGTATTAATTGTCATTTGCAGAAGAAAGTTTCAAGCTTCTACCGCCCTTTGTGTGTGGAAGTGTTTTCTAATTTCACTGCTGAATGGATTGGCTCTAATCTTTAGACCATGCCTTCTGGCCCTAGATCCCCCCAACAAGTTTCTCTCTCTCTACCCTATCTGTTCCCCTTAATATCTTGAAAACTTCAATCAAATCATCCCTTAACCATCTAAATTCCAGGGCATACAGCCCTAGTTTGTGTCATTTCTCCGTGTAATTTAAACCTTGGATTCCACATCATGTTCTCGTTCATAATGACCTAAAAATTGTTCTGGAAGGTGATTGCAGCTCCACAGAGACCAGCGTTCTGCAGTCTGGCCCAAGTGGTCACTCTTCATATGTGGATCTTTTCGACAACACCTTGTATTTATACGGCGCCTTTGACAGACTGAAATGACCCACCTCTCAGAAGAGTCGTCAGACAAAATTCCAGAGAGAAGAATGGGCACATGAGTAAGGGAGTGGAGGGATTTTGGGGTGGGGGTGAAAGGGGGAGGCAACTGGCATCTGTGGAATCATATCAAGGAGGGGGTTCAAAGCAGTTTGGAGAGAACAGGAGGGGAAGGATTAATAGGGAGGAGCAATTCGGGCACAGCATCTTCTGTCACTTTAAACGATGAAATATTCAATTGCATTCTTTGACCATGTTGTAGCTACTCCACCAGGGTTGGATTGGAAAGTCCCTTACCTGTAGAGGCTGGGTCAGAGCTAGGTGTTCTTCTATAAGTACTCTACCTTTCACCATCTACAATGACAAGCTGCTCAACCCAAATTTTTTTTTAAATCGACAGTCCTCCCCAAATATTTGCCAGCCTTTCTACAAATCATTGAAAGGTCAGTGATAGGAAGTGATAGGAAGTCTTCACTTCCAGGAGAGGGTTACTGTGTAATTGCCAGATGTGGAGGTGCTGCTTGATGTTCCCTTTCCAAATCCAGAGCTGCTGCATTCCTCAGCTAATAGATCTGGAACAGGAATGGCTTACACAGCTGTACGGTGCGAAAGAGACCATTCAGCCCATCATGCCTGTGCCTCACCCCTCTCTATCTCTGTAATCTCCTCCCGCTCCACAACCCTCCAAGATAACTGCATTCCCCCAAATCATCCTCTTGAGCATCCCTGATTTTAATCATTCCACCATTGCCCTAAGCCCTAGAATTTCTTCCCTAAACTTCTCCGCCTCATTCCCTCCTTTAAGACACTTGTTAAAACCTACCTCTTTGACCAGACGTTTGGTCATCTAACCTAATATCTCCTAAAGTAGCTCAGTGTCATCATTTGTTTTATAATCCCTCTGGCTGCCTTGGGAAGTTATCTTATGTTAAAAGTGCTATTTAAATGCAAGTTGTTGTTGACGGCTTTGACTCTTTTCTGGTGCAAGTTTCACAGATAGCAAATGCTATTCAGTGTATTGCCCAAATTGGCATCACCTATTTGTGATACTTTATGGTGAACGTTTGTTGATTATCTGACTGTGGAGGGCATCACAACTGAGCTGAGTTCTGTCCTTATCCGATCTTCAGCTGTCTTCACTTCCAGAAGAGGGTTACTGTGTAATTGCCAGATGTGGAAGTGCTGCTTGATATTCCCTTTCCAAATCCAGAGCTGCTGCATCCCTCAGCTAATAGACCTGGAACAGGAATGGCTCACACATCTGTACAGTGCGAAAGAGACCATTCAGCCCATCATGCCTGTGCCTGCTCTTTGGAAGACCTATCCAATTAGTCCCTCTCACCCATTCTTACCCCAAAGCCCTACATTTTGTTTTCCTTTTCAATTATTTCTCCAATTCCCTTTTGCAAGCTGCTATTGAATCTGTTTCTGGCCCTCTTTCGGACAGATCATTGAATCATACAGCACAGAAGGAGGCCATTCATCCCATCCAGCCTGTGCCAGCTCTTTGAAAGTGCTATCTAATTTCTTCCACTTCCCCCCTGCTCCTTACCCATTTCTCTGTTTATTGCAGCAACTTTGCTTCTGAGGCATCAGTACACTGTCCCAAGAACAGGGGACAATCATCAAAAAAGTCCTCCTTCACTGTAACAGAATAGTCTGTAACTATCTCTTTCTTTTTACCCATTCCTGATCTTTCCTCAGCTTCCTTTAGTTTCCTTGTCAGTTAAACAATTTTCAGAGCTGCTCTCATTCCTGGAATATCGTTCTCTCACTGTTACATAACTACAATGTTCAACATCTACATATCAACTCACTTACACCCTAAAAACACCAACTCTGGCTGAGATGCAATTCCACCTTTGTCATAGGGCCACTAGTACCCTGTTCAAAATGTGGCTCTTCATGAGTGAGCACTAACTGTAAACCAACTACAAAATACAGGTCTAGGATGTAAACAGGTCATCGAGCACAATATCTTCTTGACTTCTTTTAGAAGTGGCTAAGGATATTTTAAACACATTACACCGCACCGCCAAATATTCCAGAAACTGCTACTGCCTATCTACATCTGGAGAGAACACTCTTGCCTTGTGCCCATTCCTAATAAATGGTTCCATTGCATTTGAGAGCTTTGAGAATCTATATGTAAAACATTTCAGTTTCCACTCTGATTGCGAGATGTGTACAGCGAAATAAATTTACTCGTTTGTCACTGATTGTTGTGCTGCAAGCGATCTCTCCCAATCAACTTTACTTCTGACTTGCCTGGGAAAATTGACCTGTTGCTGTACATTGGTTAGTTTAGGGATATTGATCTCTTGCTGTACATTGGTTATTTTAGGAACATTGACCCCTTGCTGTACATTGGTTGGTTTAGGGACATTGACCTGTTGCTGTAGATTGGTTGGTTTAGGGATATTGACCTGTTACTGTACATTGGTTAGTTTAGGGACATCAACTACTCACCACGCTCCTAAATTATGTGACCATTTTTCAGGACTTGAACCTGGTTTGTGATACTAGGCAGGATGCTCAACTGTGGAAGGAATCACAGCCAAACTTATGTTCAATGGTTGGCTAAATGCCTACCCATTCCTGCAGTATCACTGGGTAGTAATTATGATCGAGTTCGGGTTATTGAGGTCAATCTCATGGTCTGTTTTCCCACATATGTCTTTTTTATTCTTTCACGGGATATGAGAGCGTCTCAGAAGGCCAGCATTTTGATCACCCGTCCCTAATTGCACTCAAGAAGGTGGTGGTGAGCAGCCTTCAAGAAGCACTGCAGTCCCTGTAGTGTAAGTACAACCACCGTGCTGTTAGTGAGGGCATTCAAGGTTGATCCATGTTGTTTATCCATAACACACAAACTACAGTCAGAGATTTACATTCCTTTTCTTTTAGCAATGTCCCATTCGAAAGTGATCTTCATTCAGACTATAACACTTTGGGCTTCTAATTATTTGAGTATTTTTCACGTTTATTACATCTTATTTAAATAAGGATTTCAATCAGTGTACAAATAATTGCACCAAATAAAAAGATTGAAACAAAGCCTTTACATTCCTCTCCAGCAGCCTTTGAAAAACATTCAGTTTGTTCCTTTACATTCAGCGTGTACAAAAAAAATCAGTGGCTTATGCCTTTTTACAAGCAAATAAAATTTAAATAACATTTTGAAATAAATATTTTTGAAGTATTTTTACCAGAATATGGCAATGTGTTTCATGAGTGTTCTCTGCAGTACCTGAGACCCACTCCCACGGGTACCAGACACCATACTGAGTTACCCCATTAGCTTTTCAGCCATCACTCCTTTTGGTTAGACTGAAGAGAACTTGCATTTCTATAGCACCTTTCATGACTTTAGAACGTCCCAATGCACTTCACACCAATGGAGTACTTTTTATTGCTGTGCGTCACTGATGTTATGTCTGGACAAGAGAGTGTGTGGACTATGTGACTGCAGGAGGCTGCAGTTCCAAAATATACCTGCACATGCAGACGCAGGGATGGCTGGATAATGATCAGGATTTGGTCCTTTACCCTCGTCCCATCTCCTTTACCCGCAGAAGACTAAAACCAATCGGAGCTTACAGCGCTGCTCCACTTAATTGGGGTATATGTGCTGCAAGTATTAGAGTTTTACACTAAGGTTTGCTATTGGCTGCCTCTGACCCACAGGTTCGATTTCAATCCAGGATTCGGCCTGAAACCATTCTGGCCTGTGTGGCTTACTGTCTCAACAATGGCTGCACTTCATATAAACTTGTTTTCCAGGAAGTGCTCGGGACATCCAAAGGGATATGATAAACAGCCACGAGAAACGTAAGAGCTTTCCTGTACCACAGTGTGCATTTTCTCACTAGGATGTAAGGCTCGCATACTGGGGGTAACTTTTAACCCTGCACTCTGTGGTGTAAGAATGAGAGTTTAACAGTGACTGGTGTGGGCTCTTTAACAGGAGGTAGACTTATCAATAACTAATCTAAAATAATAACGTTCATGTCAGAAAACCCCATTGTTTAGCCGTAATGCAGAAATATTGACCGGAACGTTGACCGGATTCATGAGGAAAACCCTCCACTCTCAGCACAATCCTGGATTATTTTCAGTCCTATTGTTTGAGACCTTAGATCTTGGGCCTGACCTGAATTTTCTGTTTGTTTTACGTTAGGCGGTTATTACAGTGACCCTGATGACTAGATCCAGGCTAAACCCTCCCATAAGAGGGAAATCGGATCTCAAGTAGGTTGTGTTCAGATTCAGCCTGAACATGCCTGAAATCCGGGCCCAAGGGTTTTTATACATTGTCTGTATCCGAGATGCTGAAAGGTTGTTCTTGCTCTCTCCTATATCTCTCTATACATTCTTATTCTCCTGCCAATTTCCTCACCTCTTCTCCTAAAGCATTTTACCCTTTGCTGGGACATGGGTGGGGTGTTCACACAACCCTCTGGTGACTATCCAAGCCTGACCATGGCACCTCAGTTACACACCCGCTACTCACTGAGCTGTGAGTGAGAAGAGGGAAGGAGGGGGTTAAATAGCTCAGATAACCAGAAACCAAATCCGTTCAGTTCGGGACAGTTTGGAACTTAAACATTTGTCTAACTAAAAGCAAAACTGTGTCACCATCTTGCTAACAAACTTGCTCTTCCAAGACCTTGAGGTCCCCGTCAATAAATATAATTTCACACACACTGTCTCACACACACACTCTCTCTCTCTCTCACACACACACACTCTCTCTCTCTCTCACACACACACACACACTCTCTCACACACACTCTCACACACACATACACACATTCTCTCATACGCACACACAATTACACACACACTCTCTCTCTCTCACACACACACACACACTCATGCACACACACTCTCATGCACACACATACACACACTCTCTCATACACACACACACTTACACACACACTCCCACACACACACACACTCTCTCTCACACACATACACACACAAACTCTCACACACACTCTCATGCACACACATACACACACTCTCTCATACACACACTCACACACACACTAGTTCCCTCTTACACACACACTCATACACACACACTCTCACACACACACACTCTCTCTCACACACACTAGTTCCCTCTTATTCACACACACTCACACACACTCTCTCACACACACACTCTCACACACACTCTCTCTCACACTCACACACAGTCTCTCTCATTCACACACACACACACACACATACTCTCTCTCTCACACACTCTCTCTCATACTCACACACACTCCCTCTCACACACACATACACACACTCTCTCTCTCACACACACACACACACAGTAATTTTTCCTTCTCTCTCTCATAAAAAACACATGCTGTAAAAGGCTGAAAATTGAACATAGAGAATTCTGCACAATTCCGAGCACTCTGCATGCAATGAAATCACATCTTAAGAGTTTGGCTGACAAGAAACTGCACACTTGATAGAACAGACCGAACACCAAAAGCCAAGAGGCTTTTCAGAGGGCCGTAGAGGCTGTACAGTGGGGCCTGCTTTAAGAACCTCCTCGCCCTTGCCCACCCACATCCATTCGTAATGACATCCAGTCTGGGGAGATACAGATAATCACTGATTTGATCTAGTCCTGTAACACGATTCTGTGGCAAAACTCAGAAACATTAACAGTTAATTCATACACAGTACAGCAGTTTCCAATTCTACCTTCCTTTAAAAAAAGGACCTTTTAAACTCATCAGTTGGATTGACACACGCAGTTTGAAGAGCACTTAAAGCTAAATCTTTCTTTTCTTAGCAGAACCAGGCAGTTTCTTGCAGACCCCATTGTTTCTCAAGATCAGGTTCCAAAAGCAACTCCCCCAGGTTTCTATCACAAGTTTCTATCTCCCAGATATTTTGGTTTAGTGAGGTAAATTGTCTTCAGTAAATAGGAGCTCTGTTTCCTTGCTCCGCTTGCTTCCACACGCCTTTACAGCAAAGTACACCGGCACCCGAAGCATCCTGTTTTAGAAACTTTCAAGGTGGCCCTGGTGGCTGTTTCGAAAACCTCCCAGACGCCTTCTTTGTGCTTGGCCGAGCATTCCAGGTAAGCGTAGGCCCCGATCCTCTCCGCCATGGCCTGGCCCTCTTCCCACCTCACCGGCTCCTTCTTGGTCCTGGCCAGCTCCTTGCGGACCCGCTGGTCGGTCCGCAGGTCTCTCTTGTTGCCCACCAGCACCATGGGCACGCCGGGGCAAAAGTGCCTGACCTCGGGCATCCACTTGTCCGGGATGTTGCTCAGCGAGTCGGGGGTGTCCACCGAGAAGCAGATCAGGATGACGTCGGTGTCCGGGTAGGACAGGGGCCGTAGGCGGTCGTAATCCTCTTGACCGGCCGTGTCCCAGAGCGCCAGTTCCACTTGCTTCTGGTTCACTTCTATATCGGCCACGTAAGTCTCAAAGACGGTGGGGACATAATCTTCCGGGAACTCATCCTTGCTTAACACAAACAACAGGCTTGTTTTTCCACAGCCACCATCGCCGACCACCACCAACTTTCTCCTTATTGTGGCCATGAGAGAAAGCTGCTCCGATTTGTTAACGTGACCACAGTACTCCCTGTTCATGCACTCGAGTGCACTGCAGAACTACAAGTCTCAGCTGCACAGACAGACAGCAGCTTTTATGAACCAGCACCAGACTCGACTGCCCAATCAGGTTTTCCTGGTTCCCTGATTCAGCTCTCCCACCAAAATGATTGGGCTACTTCCAAGATGCTGATTGACAACCTCATAAGCCAGCCCTCCCCACCGAGTCCAGGAACTGGGTTTTAAAATAACTGGAGGCTTTTCCTTTCTGTTGTTGTGCACAGCTTTTCTTTGAACTGATTCATAGAAGCCCACAGCACAGAAGGAGGCCAATCGGTCCATTGTGCCTGTGTGAGCCCTCTGAAAGCTGTCCAACTATTCCCCCTGCAAATGTAGCCCTTTTATAGTTAGAGAACTTGTCCAACTTCCTTTTGAAAGTTACCATTGGGTCTGCTTCCACTTCCCTTTCAGGCAGTGAATTCCAGATCATTATAACTCACTGTGTAAAATAAACCTCATTATCTCCCCCTTGTTTTTTTTTACCAAATACCTTAACCTTGTGTCCTGGTACCAACCCTCCTACCAGTCAAAATGTTTGTTCTGATTTACTCTATCAAAACTGCTCGTAATCCTTCCCCACCCCCACCCCATCTCCTTTGTTCAAGCTGCTGATTCTCAGGGTACAGTAAGTTGCTAAACGGTACCAAGTGAACGTTCTGCACCTATGAGCTCAGGCAATGAAACTTCAACAGATTTTTCATGCACACGGTGGGACAAAGCAAGGAAGACTTGCATTTATATAGCTCAGGGATAGTCAGCGTGGTTTTGTTAGGGGAAGGTCGTGTCTTACTAATTTAATCAAATTTTTTGAGGGAGTAACAAGGAGGGTTGATGAGGGTAGTGCAGTGGATGTTATCTACATGGATTTAAAGGCATTTGACAAGGTCCCACATGGCAGACTGGTCAGAAAAGTAGAAGTCCATGGGATACAGGGGAATGTGTCAAGTTGGATTCAAGATTGGCTCAGTGACAGGAAACCAAGGGTAATGGTTGTTGGATGTTTCTGCGAATGGAAAACAGTTTCCAATGGTGTTCCACAGAGCTCAGGGTTGGGTCGCTTGTTGTTTGTTTTATGTGTATTAATGATTTGGACTTAAAGGTGGGTGGCATGATTGGGACGTTTGCAGATGACATAAAAATTGGCCGTGTAGTTGATAGTGAAAAAGATAGTTGGTGTCTCTAGAATGATATCAATGGTTCGGTTGAGTGGGCAGAAAAGTGGCAAATGGAATTCAATCCAGAGAGGCGCGAGATAGTGTGTTTTGGGAGGGCAAACAAAGCTAGGGAATATGCAATAAATGGTAGGATATTGAGAGGAAATGAGAGACCTTGGTGAGCATGCCCACAGGCTCATGGAGGTGGCAGGGCTGGTGGTTAGGGTTGTCAAGAAAGCATATGGAATGCTTTCCTTTATTGGACGAGGCATAGAATACAGAAGCAGGGATGTAATGATGGAACTGTATAAAATGCTGGTGAGGCCACAGCTGGAATTTTGTGTACAGTTCTGGTTGCCATATTACAGGAAGGACACAATTGCTCTGGAGAGAGAACGCAGAGGAGATTTACAAGAATGCTGCCAGGGTTTGAAAATTGCAGCTATGAGGAAAGATTGGGTAGGCTGGGGTTGTTTTCCTTGGAACAGAGGAGGCTGAGGGGGGTGACCTGACTGAGGTGCACTAGATGAGGAGGGGCCTGGATAAAGTAGACAGGGATGGCCTGTTTCCCATGGCTGAGGGGCCAATTACCAGGGGGCACAGGTTTAAGGTAATTGGTGGAAGGATTAGAGGGGACGGCAGGAAAAACCTCTTCACCCAGAGGGTGGCGGGTGTTTGGAATTTGCTGGCTGGTTTAGTGGTGGAGGCAGAAACCCTCAACTCACTTAAAAGGCACCTGGATCTGCACCTGAAGTGCTGTAACCTGCAAAGGACATGGACTGGGCGCTGGAAGGTGGGGTTAAAATGGGAAGCTGTTTCTTTTTTTATTATTTATTTTTCGGCTGGCGCAGAACCGATGGGCTGAATGGCCTCTTTCTGTGCTGTAACTTTTCTATGGTTCTCTGGAACCCCGGTTAACTAATTTGGGCACAGCAAGCTCCCACAAACGGCAACGCGCAGTCATGATCCGTTTTCCCTTCTCAGAGAACGATCAAAATCCGGCCAAGGGTGGGCGCTGTGACTGGTTTACAGCGGATTTACCCAGCACGGCCTGGAGTTTGAACCCTGGCCCGAGTGCGGGCTGTGTCTGGCTCAGTTCCAGCCTCAGTGAGGCATCGAAAAGAAATATTTGCACTTAGCGACCAGCCCTGATCCCCTATCTGGATAGACACTAAGGGCCACAGCACGTAGGAGAAGTTGCAGCTGTGTCAAAATGATTAACCCTGAAGTGTCCTCAACGGCACTGAGCCTCTGGTAGTGGTTCAAGAAGACAGCCCAGCACTCCCTGCTCAAGGGCGATGAAGGAACAGGAGGTAATTACTGGCACTGCCAGTGATGCTGCACCCTGTGAGTGAATTTTCTTTTTAAAGAATAAATAAATAACGGGCGGGAGGCACAACAGGCAGACCAGTCAACGGCAGCCATTTTCCGCTATTCCCCAAGACGGATTTCCGCCATTGAGTTTTTCTGGGCCGCAACGGGAACTTCCGGGAAACACTCAGGCCGCAAAGGTGCAGAGGGGGAGAGAGGAACGTGGGGGAGGATTCCCTCCCCGTCCTGAGTGCCGGGCGGGAAGCGGGCGCAGCAGCCAATCCCTGCCCGCCGCTGTCGGCCGGGCGCCGACATTTCACTTGGGCGGGCGAATTAAGGCCCTGCACCCCTCCCCTCCCCCACCCCCACCCCCTCAGCGTGACGCGTACCTGGAAGTGCTCAGCGCTCCCTGTGCGGACGGTTGGGGTGGGGGGGGTGGCGGGGAGAGACGCCTCAGGGAGATTCATTTCATTATGAAAAATGGGGAGGGAGAAAAAAGAGTTAAAAGAATGACTCAGACTTGTCCCCTCACGGGACAGAGTCACACGAGCTGGGACATGTTTACGTGTTTCAATAACAGGTTTTTTTTATTTAATTTATAAAGACTCCCGCCCATGGATGAGGTTTCACGAGAAATGCGAAGGCCGCCTGGACTCTTTGCCTACCCACCCCACCCCCTTCTCCCACCCCCTCCCCCAATGCCTACCTTAAAGTTGGACAAGCAGCCCTGCTAATTGATTGAAGAGGTTCTTTAAAAAGACGTTGAGATGATCAATGGACCTGCCCATCCTGCCTTAAGGTTGGCGGACAGGCCGGGATTCAGAAAGAGCATCAAACCCCATCCACGGGCGGGACGAGGTTTCATGAGGGGTTTTTAAAAATGTAATAAAGGTTTTGGTTACAAGCGATGGACACGTCTCAACTCGTGTGGCAGTGTCACATGAGGGGCCATGTCAGGGAAATTTTATTTGTCCACCGGTGCCATTTTTAAATTTGGCGCTGTTCACCCTGAGGCTGCACTTAGCCTCAGGGAGATGAGCGCGCTCTTTCATGCGCATGCGTGAAAGGGCGGACTCTTGGCTGAGGGGATTCCCCCCTCCCCCCCACCCCCCCACACGCACAGGGAGCACGCGTCACACTGGGTGGGCCTTAATCGGCCCGCCCACGTAAAATGGCGGGGCACCCCCGATCGGGGACGCCGATCAGAGGTGCGCCCGCACATGCCCGCTCCTGAACATCCCCCACCCACCCCCCAACGGGGGGAAAATTCTTCCCATGGAGTTAATGGCCGCAATATTCACTGGTGTAGGCTTTAGTAATGGGGATGGGGAAGGGGAGTTATTGTCTAGAGACTTAACTGTGTGTTCGTGGGATGTGTCACTGGCTAGGCCAGCATTTATTGCCCATCCCTAATTGCCCTTGTTCAGAGGGCATTTAAGAGTCAACCACATTGCTGTGGGGTCTGGAGTCACATGTAGGCCAGACCGGGTAAGGATAACAGATTTCCTTCCCTAAAGGACATCAGTGAACCAGATGGGTTTTTACTACAATTGGCGCAGCGTATACGTTAATTTTGTTTTCAAGCGGTTTCCTCACCTGGAGACTAGCCTGACTGGCGGCCTGGTCTCCCTGTCAGACAGGGAATGTTCCAGAAAAGACAGCAGCCCAGGAGGAGGTAGTTTACCGGTTGTTGGGGGTGGTGGGGAGGGGGGGGCGGGGGGTAGGGACGGCAGGGGGTCTGGAGGGGTGGGTACAGCACGGTCGGAGCATTGGGGGAGAACGTTGGAGCTCATGAAGGGGTTAGTGAAGATTCCATGGGGGCTGGAACATGGGGGAGAGACTGCGGTTGGTTAAAGGAGAGTCAGCAATGACTGGAGGTTGGGGGAGAGCTGGAGATTGCAGGAGGGAGTTTGCAGGATTTGTTTGTTGAACCTGAGGGAAACACTCATGCTCCCCCTGGCCCACAAGCTGTGCTGTAAAGACCCTTGCCTGATGGAACCCCTCCCACTTCTCGCCTCCTTTTCACCACCGGGTTTCCTGACCAGAGAAACCAGTCCAACGTGAGTAAAAGATAGAAATCTTTCTAAAATGGAGGCCCATTGTCACCTTAAGCGTTTTCAGTGACCACTTTGTGAGAGGGGAGTTGGTTGCCCTCCCCTCATCTTACCTCGCTTAAAAGTGGGAGTGGGTGGGAGAGAGGCACATTCCTGTTTGAGACTTTTACCGTTTTAACCTCCCACCCAAACCCGAGCCCACCCATTTCTGGGGGTTGCAATGACACCCAGTTTTCAGGCCTATGACATCTCATCAGACTGGGTGTATTTTGTGGATGTCCACAGAGTTGGGGGGGGTGGGGCGGCGAGCCCACCAAGGACGAATAGCCAATTGAAACAATGAGAAAGGCGACTAGAAGTGTTTTTGACAAGCAGCTTCTTGCCTGCCATTGTTGTTGGCAAGTTAGTCAACCTCTGAAGCCACGAGAAATCCCTCCAATTATGGGGTTGACCGAAACGCCGATATAAAAATGAGCCGCCGGTGTGGGTGCAGGGAGCCGCCATTTCTGAAACATCATCGGAATCCAACGCAAAGAGTGGGTGGGTCCCTAAATCCCCACACATATCCACAACCACAGCCCGTGTCACCTGCTTGATCTCTTGTGTCCCTTCATGAGGTACCCAGCGAGTAAACCATGCATGTGTGGCGTGAAAAATTGAGGCTGACTACCCCTGTGAGGTTAGCATGTCGCGTGTAGGTCAAGTATATGCGAAAACATGATGTCTGGGCCTGCAAACGGGGCCATCTTATGTATTGCTTGGTCAGCTTATACTCCACCATTTACACTCATCGGACGGACATGAGGAACCTCACGGCACCTTGCGACCACCAGGAGTAGAGAGCTATCCCTGAGCCCTCTCTTCAACCCCCAACACTGCCAGCCAAACAGCTTAACTCCCGCTGCTTGTGGGATCCTGCTGTGCGGCTGACAGTAACAGCGGTGACGATGGGCGGGATCTTCCCGGTCCCGCCGCGAGTCGATGGGCTTCTGGCTGGAGCACCGCCTCGCTCCCCGGCAAGTCAGGAAAATCCCGGCCTACACTCTTGAAGAAAGTGAATGAATTCCTGGGGCTGTGCCGAACTTTGTGGGGTTCTGGGGATGTGATAAAATGATAACGGGTGCTCGTTCGTTTCATTGTGGTGGTGAAGCGCTGTGAGGGACAGCGGGACAGTGATTGGAGACTGAAATGGCTGAACCCAGGCCCTTATCCATCCTCAACCAGCCGAATGCTCCTTGTATCAAGTGACTAACTAACTCTCAGTGAAGGTGCAGCACAGATTTCAAACATAAAGAAACTCTCCACCTAACTATCACTGAATTTCACAATAATCTCATCATATTTTTTCCATTCCCCACGGTTATTATGCTTTCTGGAGTGTCAATGTTTTTTCTTTCAACCTTGTTTGTTTCATTAAACTATCATCCAGAGTGTAACAGAGAGAGTTGTGTCACTTACTACCCTGGGTTAATATGGTCAGATGGTCTCTCGGTCAGTCTGTGTTTACACCATAAGGTGGCAGAGTTGAGTCATTCCCCATTTGATATTACAAAAGCTCCCTCCAAACCTGACAGCAGCTAATCACTGTTCAGTGTTTTCACTGTTTTGGTAACTTTTCAAATGATTCAGAAGCCGTTGGCCAGTTTGATGTGCTTATTTTAAACATATTACACCACACTGCCAAATACAGATATCCCCCCCATTTAAAATGGGTTCTAAGAGCACTTTTTTGTTTTAATGTGCTTTGTAAATTAGGGGATTTACCTGAATAATATTGGCTCCATTTTCATTTTAGTGCAGTTGCTGCACATGGAGCAAGAACCAGACTGACCGAGAGACCATCTGACCATATTAACCCAGGGTAGTAAGTGACACAACTCTCTCTGTTACACTCTGGATGATAGCTTAATGAAACAAACAAGGTTGAAAGAAAAAACATTGACACTCCAGAAAGCATAATAACCGTGGGGAATGGAAAAAATATGATGAGATTATTGTGAAATTCAGTGATAGTTAGGTGGAGAGTTTCTTTATGTTTGAAATCTGTGCTGCACCTTCACTGAGAGTTAGTTAGTCACTTGATACAAGGAGCATTCGGCTGGTTGAGGATGGATAAGGGCCTGGGTTCAGCCATTTCAGTCTCCAATCACTGTCCCGCTGTCCCTCACAGCGCTTCACCACCACAATGAAACGAACGAGCACCCGTTATCATTTTATCACATCCCCAGAACCCCACAAAGTTCGGCTGTTATTAAACAGACCAGTGCTTCACTCACCATTTCCCCCACCCCCACCCTCCCTCCCACTCACAATCCCTCCCCACCCCCTCCCTCCTGCTCACCATCCCTCCCCACCCCCTCCCTCCCTCCCACTCACCGTCCCTCCCCACCCCCTCCCTCCCTCCCACTCACTGTCCCTCCCCACCCCCTCCCTCCCTCCCACTCACCCTCTCTGCCCACCCCCTCCTTCCCTCCCACTCACCCTCTCTCCCCACCCCCTCCCTCCCTCCCACTCACCCTCTCTCCCCACCCCCTCCCTCCCTCCCACTCACCCTCTCTCCCCACCCCCTCCCTCCCTCCCACTCACAATCCCTCCCCACCCCCTCCCTCCCTCCCACTCACAATCCCTCCCCACCCCCTCCCTCCCTCCCACTCACAATCCCTCCCCACCCCCTCCCTCCCTCCCACTCACCGCCCTCCCCACCCCCCTCCCTCCCGTCCCTCCCCACCCCTCCCGACCCTCCCTCCAGCCCCCCTCCCTCCCTCCCACTCACCCTCTCTCCCCACCCCCTCCCTCCCTCCCACTCACCCTCTCTCCCCACCCCCTCCCTCCCTCCACTCACAATCCCTCCCCACCCCCTCCCTCCCTCCCACTCACCCTATCCTCCCCACCCCCTCCCTCCCTCCCACTCACCCTCTCCCCCACCCCCCTCCCTCCCTCCCACTCACCGTCCCTCCCCACCCCCTCCCTCCCTCCTGCTCACAATCTCTCCCACCCCCTCCCTCCCTCCACTCACCCTCTCTCCCCACCCCCTCCCTCCCTCCCACTCACAATCCCTCCCCACCCCCTCCCTCCCTCCCACTCACCCTCCCTCCCCACCCCCTCCCTCCCTCCCACTCACCCTCCTCCCCACCCCCCTCCCTCCCTCCCACTCACCCTCTCTCCCCACCCCCCTCCCTCCCTCCCACTCACCCTCTCCCCCCACCCCCTCCCTCCCTCCCACTCACCCTCTCTCCCCACCCCCTCCCTCCCTCCCACTCACCGTCCCTCCCCACCCCCTCCCTCTCTCCTGCTCACCCTCTCTCCCCACCCCCTCCCTCCCTCCCACTCACCCTCTCCCCCCACCCCCTCCCTCCCTCCCACTCACATCCCTCCCCACCCCCTCCCTCCCTCCTGCTCACCCTCTCTCCCCACCCCCTCCCTCCCTCCTGCTCACCCTCTCTCCCCACCCCCTCCCTCCCTCCTGCTCACCCTCTCTCCCCACCCCCTCCCTCCCTCCCACTCACCGTCCCTCCCCACCCCCTCCCTCCCTCCCACTCACCCTCTCTCCCCACCCCCTCCCTCCCTCCCACTCACAATCCCTCCCCACCCCCTCCCTCCCTCCCACTCACCGTCCCTCCCCACCCCCTCCCTCCCTCCCACTCACCGTCCCTCCCCACCCCCTCCCTCCCTCCGCTCACCCTCTCTTCCCACCTCCCTCCCTCCTCCCACTCACCCTCTCAGCGGTCTCCCCACCCCCTCCCTCCCTCCCACTCACCGTCCCTCCCCACCCCCCTCCCTCCCACTCACCCTCTCCCCCCACCCCCCTCCCTCCCACTCACCCTCTCCCCCCACCCCCCTCCCTCCCACTCACCCTCTCTCCCCACCCCCTCCCTCCCAGCTCACCCTCTCCCCCCACCCCCTCCCTCCCTCCCACTCACCCTCTCTCCCCACCCCCTCCCTCCCTCCCACTCACCCTCTCTCCCCACCCCCTCCTTCCCTCCCACTCACCCTCTCTCCCCACCCCCTCCTTCCCTCCCACTCACCCTCTCTGCCCACCCCCTCCCTCCCCACTCACCCTCTCTCCCCACCCCCTCCTTCCCTCCCACTCACAATCCCTCCCCACCCCCTCCCTCCCTCCTGCTCACCCTCTCTCCCCACCCCCTCCCTCCCTCCCACTCACCCTCTCTCCCCACCCCCTCCCTCCCTCCCACTCACCCTCTCTGCCCACCCCCTCCCTCCCTCCCACTCACCCTCTCTCCCCACCCCCTCCTTCCCTCCCACACCACCCACCTCGCCACTTTGCTCACTCCCTCCCAATTGCTACCTGCTCCCGAGTCCTCCCTCACAGCCTCAGGAATGGGTTGTAAGTGAGTCAGCGGAGCAAGAAACAGAAAGAGGGCTAAGAGGGAAGCAGCAAGTGAGGGGGAGTGAGGGGGAGTGAGGGGGAGTGAGGGGGAGTGAGGGGGTTTGGAGGTGGAAGCAATGGTCAGGAGCTAAATTAGTAAGAGCAGTAATTTAGTAAATTATTAAGATTAGTTAGAGTAGTAAGTTAATAAGTTACTAAGGGTAGTAATTTAATAAGTTAGTTAACAAGAGTAGTAAGTTAGTAAAGGTAGTTAAAGTAGTAAGTTAGTAAGAGTAACTAAGATGAATGAGGATTTTTGAACTAGTTGAACTTAAGGGAGCCAAGAGGTTTTTAATGTCAAAATGACAGGTCAGGAATGTAACCCACTCTTATTACATGGTTCCTTATGAGAAAGTGATTTCTGTTTAATATGCTGTTTTCAGGAACACATCAGACATGTTAAATGAGGGACAGCTGTACTGTATTAAAGGTGCCATATAAATTCCAGTTGTTGCCGTTAACTGATACACAAAATGCTGACATTTGCTCTGCTAATTCTATTTACTTTAAAGAGTTGATCTTCCAACAGAAAATGTGGCATTGGAGGCACCAGTGTGATGTAATGAACCCAGAGTCAGTGCTGTTGGGCCCTCCTTCAGACACGATGAACGTGTGGTGTTGTTAGACTTTGTGTTAGATGTGTCATCTTTGCTCTAGCTGTGTGTCTGCGCTTTCACCATCATTTCCCTGAAACTGGGCAGTATCCCCACTGCAATGCAGGCTCACGGACAGAAGATTGAACCAACCAGGAGGCTATTCTGCTCCTTGTGGAATATCCACATCACAGTATAAACAGAGTATAAACCCTAACAGGAGCCAATATAACTGGGATGTGATGAACAATCGCTCTTAGACAGCACTTGGCCGAAACACAGTCCATCCCCCAGTCCAAATGTCAATACAGAGTTAGTCACTATCATGCAAAAGTACTGAAGTCAGAGATGAGACAACTCACAATAATCAGTACATGATTAACCAGGCAGCAATCAGACTGGATCTTATCAGCTATCCTCGTCATTGGTTCCACTCAGTGGGGGGGCATATGCTGGGTGGGTTCATTGGCAACAATTCTCTTTGAGTCATCATGAGGAAGAGAAAGGCACAGAAAGAAACAGAATCCCTTTTTCATTTCTTCCTATCAATCTGGTACTTCTGGAATCTGCTCAATTTGCTGAATAATATAACCAGTGAAAGCATGTTGAAACCAATGGTCAAGAGAAAATGAAGGAAAGGTTCCAGGTAACTCTAGCTTTGCCGTCTTTGTGTTTTGTCTCAGAGAAGAAGTTTCTCTAATAGATGTACACACAAACATGACGGACAGGAAGGCAGGCAGACTGCTTCTACTGAAAAGGCAGAATGGGAAAGCCTGCATTTACATAGCAGCTCTTCCCATCTCTCAGAAATGTCGCATTGTATTAAATGCACCTGGAGTTTTGCTGCACAGCTCCAGCCATTATGTGGGGTAAAAAAGGGATAGAACACTGCAATAAGTTACTAGAAAGCTTCATTAAAATGGACTGCTTCTGGAAAGAGAAACGGTTGGAGGGTATGGTGACGAGGCTGGTAGGTGGGCTGGGCTCTTTAAGCTCAGTGAACTTTTCCCCTTCTTAAAAATAAGGTGTATGTTTTTGAGTTAAACATGGACAAGGAAACCTCCTACTGACTGCCACCTACCGCCCTCTCTCAGCTGATGAATCAGTGCTCCTCCATGTTGAACGCTACTTGGAGGAAGCACTGAGGGTGACAAGGGCACAGAATGTACTCTGGGTGGGGGACTTCAATGTCCATCGCCAAGAGTGGCTCGGTAGCACCACTACTGACCGAGCTGGCCGAGTCCTAAAGGGCATAGCTGCCAAATTGGGTCTGTGGTGAAGGAAACAACAGGAGGGGAAAATCCATGAGATCCTATCCTCACCTATTTACCTGTTGCAGATGCATCTGTCCATGACACTATGGATAGCTGTGACCACTGCACGGTCCTTGCGAAGATGAAGTTCTGCCTTCACTCTGAACACACTCTGCATTGTGTTCTATGGCACTACCATGGTGCTAAATGGGACAATTTCAAATAGGTCTAACAGCTCAAAACTAGGCACCCATGAGGCCCTGTGGGCCATCAACAGCAGCAGAACTATATTCAACCACAATCTGTAACTTCATGGCCCGACATATCCCTCACCCTACCTTGGCCATCAAGTCAAGAGATCAACACTAGTTCAATGAAGAGTGCAGGAGCAGCACCAGGCATAGCTAAAAATATTTTGTCAACTTATTGAAGCTACAACACAGAACTACTTGCCAAACAGCGGAAGTAGCATGCCCAGCGAGGGCAGTTAGGGATGGGCAACAAATGCTGGCCTTGCCAGTGACGCCCACATCCCATGAAAGAATAAAGAGACTTCAGATCTCAAAGGAAAGAGGACAAATTGATTCACCAAGAAAAATCCTGACAAATTATTGAAGTTTTGAAAGTCAGGTACCGTAACCACAATCTGAAGAAGTAAATTGTTTGTGTTACTTTAACTTTTAGTGAGATCAGATGCCAGATAATAACCAAGCAATGTGTGAATAAAACAAACTGAAATTCTTGGGATATGGGCGTTGCAGGCAAGACTGGCACTCATTACCCCATTGCAATTTGCCCTGAGACATTAGTGGTGAGCCGCCTTCCTTGCAGCAGTTTAATACGATCGAGAGGCTTACGAGGTCACTACAGGGTCAACAATCTGAGTGTGGGACTAGAGTCAAATCTCAGCCCAGGCCAGGTAAGGATGTTACTCTTTCTCCCTTGAAGGGACATCGTTGAACCAATTAGATTTCCAGGACAATCCAACAGCTTCCTGGCCACTTTTGGTGATATCAGCTTTCAACTTACAATTTTCTCAAAGTTTCAATTCAAATCGTCAAACTGCCTAAGTGGGATTAATGCTCACATTCTCGCACAGATTATTAACCCAAACCTGTTGGCTGCTTGTCCAGTTTCATATCTGCTGCACCACCATACCCTGTTGCATCTAAGCTGCAGATCGGACATAATTAAATGCCCTCTCAGGTACACAGTTACTGGAAAGACAGCACTCTTCTTTAACTGTGGTCAGATTAGTCGATTTTCCTAACATTTTAAAAGGCAGATTTACCTGACTCCATTATAATTATCTGTTACGTGTTCAAACACTCCAAATATCTAACTTCAGAATTTAATACCTGATCTAATCCGAATAAGAACCTTGTGCCCAGTATCAGGCTTCTGAGGAAAATACAATTCATTTTTTGTTAGGGAGATGGTGGTGTAGTGGTGGTGTCACTGAACCAGAAGCCCAGGTTAATGTTCCGGAGAACATGGGTTCAAATCCCACCACAGTAGTTGGTGGAATTTGAATTTAATAGTCTCAGTAATGGTGACCAAAAACCCATAGCTTCATTAGAAGAAGGAAATGTGCCATCTTTACATTGTCTGGCCTATATGTGACTCCAGGTGGCCTAGCCAGGCCTGTGGCTCTTGAACTGAGTGGCTTGTTAGGCCATTTCAGGGGGCAGTTACCAATGATGCCCACATCCCATGAATGAATAACTCAGGGTGACTTGGAATAATCCATGGTGAATAATCCATGATGTCCCACTTACAGTCAATGAAGTACTTGCTAAGTGTAGTCATCCTAATGTAGGACATGCTGCAGCACAACTGATTTGTGCAAGGTGATGATGACCAAATAATCCGGTTTTAGTTAAAAGCAAAATATTGCGGATGCTGGAAATCTGAAATAAAAACAGAAAACGCTGGAAAAACTCAGCAGGTCTGGCAGCATCTGTGGAGAGAGAAACAAAGTTAATGTTTCAAGTCTGTATGACTTTTCTTCAGGGTTAAAATCTGTTTTTAGTCTGTTGAGGAATAAGTGTTGGTCAGGCCACAAGGGATAACACCCCTGAATCAAAATTGTACCACAAGATGTTTGATAGCTACCTGAGATGGTGGACTCAGTTTAACGTCTCACCTTATTGACAATACCTCACTCAGTACTACACTGGGCATCAGCCTGGATTTTTGTACCCAAATCTCTGGAGCCAAAGTTGAACCAACAACCCCGTGACTCAGAGGCATGAGCACTACCAGCTGAGCCACAGCTGGTGCATTTCATTGGCCAGACACCCACAGGAAGAAATAGTGAGTCATGTGAGAGACTCAAAGGGTATAGGCAGCCAACTCTCTAAATCCCAACTGAAGGCAATATGTTCAGGAGAGGGGAGGGTATTAAAAGGCAGGAGCCATGCCATTTAGATTGGACAAGACAGATTTTTGGTTTCTCAGGGAATCAAGCGATATGGGGAGTGGATCCAAGATCAGTCATGATCATATTGAATGGCGAAGCAGACTTGACGGGCAATATGATCTACTCCTGCTCCTACTTCCTGTGTTCTTGTGACTTTTCTTGTTTTTTTAGTGTATACAGTGTATTGTACAATGATACAGCATCGAAGGAGGCTACTTGGTCCATCAAACCAGTTAATGCTTGCTTTCTGATCTGTAATATCATAACCCTGTTTTTAATCTTATATTTATGAGTCCTTTCAGTTCTGGTTCGTTTGAGGAAATGATACTAGCTGCAAATGGCATTCAGCCCGTGGAATTAATTCACCTTTGGCTCAATTACATAACCCACCCTCTTTTGTTTAAACAGGAAGGTACTGTTTATTCCCCTGTTGCCTGGGGATAATTGAACCTTAGAATTGGGTGCCTGCAATGTGCGGGCATGTGGGTTGCTTTCTGGCAGTAGACAAGTTTGATTCCTCAGCAATTCTTCTGAGCCAGTGACGCGATACGAAGTCCTACATGTAGCAAAAAGCAAAAGATGAGCGAAGTTAGACACTTCCATGCTTTTGCCTCAAGTTAAGTGACCCCAGGCCAGAGCCGCGCCCTGTGTCTGTACCATTAATCTGAGGAGGTGGATCACCCACACACTTTATGGAACCCACCCGATATATATCTTTCTGACTGACTCAATGGAGCAGCGATGTTGCCCTGGTGTCCTGGTCAACATCCAACCCACCCCGTCAAAACCAGATTAACCACTAGTGCATATCATTCCTGCTGTGTGCAAATCGGGCGGCATCTCTGCCTGAATCACCATTAGTGACGGTACTTCGAAAGTAATTTATCAGTTGCAAAAGTACTTTGGGACACCCAGGGAGCGCCATAAGGCTCCGTGTGAATCAAAGGTTCCATCTTCCCTGCCCAGGAGCTTCAGAGTGTAATCTAATGGTGCTAGGTCAACTGATTCGTGAAAAGTAGTAAATTAAAACTCACATTCCACCATGCCCTCTCTTTGAACTTCACCCAGATTTGTTTTAGGTCGAACTTTGCGTCCTGGCCACTATTTATTCTCTCATCCGACATCACTCAAAATGTGGCCAACTCTTCACTGCCCTCTGAACTGGCCCAGCAAGCCGCTGGGTTGGCAGGAAGGTGGCTGACTTGCCTCCTCAGGGGCAACTAAAGATGACCTACACATCCTGAGAATGATTTTTTTTGAAAAGACTAAAAACAGATGATATGATCGTTATTGTGTTGCTGTTTGTGGGATCTTACTGTGCTGCCTTACAAACAGTGACAAGATTTTGAAAGTCCTCTGTTGGCTATGGCCTTGCGATGTCATGGAGGACTCTACATAAATGCAACTTCTTTCTTTCTATCTATCGGAAGTGAGCCACAGACTATCCCAATGCTCTCCTAACCTAACATGCACACATGGATATGTCCAGTGTGGGGTGACCGGTGAGCAGAGGTCACTGCAGAGTAATTAGGGTACAATCAGACACCCTCCAAAACCTATCTGTGTATATAGACCTTTGATCTGCTCCCCCATTCAGTCTTTTTGGGTTATTATGTTAACAAACACATCCACTCTGCAGGTCAGTCAGCTGAGAATACATTTACACTGAAACTGGAATAGGCCATTCAGCCCTTTGAGCTTATTCCGCATTTAAAATAAAACTTGTATCTCTGTAGAGCCTTTCACAGCCTCCAGACATCTCGACACATTTGACAACTAATTAACTGCTCTTTGAAGTGGAACAATGTAGGAAACACGGCAAGCATTTGTGCACACAGCAAGCTCCCACAAACAGCAATGTGACAATAGTCAGATAAACTGTTTCAGCGATGTCAGATGAAGGATAGATATTAGGATGTGACGTTTGGAGATTTCTGGGAAAACGCTCATAGCACCAGTTAACCTGAGGACAAAATGAAAGAAAAACAGACAAAGGATTAAAAAGGTAAACCGCAAAATGGCTGAAATCTGAATCAGGCAACCGAGAGAATTCGGGTGAACGCACAGCAGGCTTGACGGCGTTTGACGGGTTAACATTTTGGGCGGGGTCTCTGAGAGAGGAAGGTAAAGAGAATTGAAAAGCCTGAAGATCCTGCCCTCTTCAAACTGATCCTTCAGCTTGACGAGGCCACACCTCTGCACGCAGAGTCTGCAGGCATTTTTTAACAATATAATTTCTTTTGATGTGGGCTTCACTGGCTGAGCCAGCAGTATTTTCCAAGCCTGGTTGGCCTTGTGAATAGGTGACGGTGAGTTGCCTGCAACCGCTTGGGCCATTTCACAGGGGAGTTAAGAGTCAACCACCCTTGCCGTGGGCCTGGAGTTACATGTAGGCCAGACCGGACAAGGACAGCAGGTACCCTCCCCTGGAGAGCATTCGTGAACCTGATGGGTTTTTTTTTTAAAACATTATCATTATTAATGAAACTAGCATTTTTAATCCCTATTTATTCATTCATTTGAATTTCACTTCCTAAACTGTCTTGTGGGATTTCAGCTTATGATTTTTGGACTATTCAGTCAGTCCCTCTGACTTACTAGCACGGTCCCATTACCACTATGCTACATTCCCCCCCCCTACCCCCCACCTCCCCCCCACCCCCAACCCACCGTGAGATTTTTTTTTTCTAAAAACAGCCCTTTTTGGATCTGCATTGATTCATTTTATTGATGGCTCTGGAAAAGCTGTCAGTGATATTTGAGAAGTGTGACCAGAACACTGGGCCGTTACTAGCCTCACGGAGACAGAGACCTGCTTTGTTGTACGGTGAAAGCTGGGTCTGGTGAAGAGGAGAATCAGCTGCCCTTTTTCAACTCTAAAACGAGGGACTAAATATAGCGGCCAATCACGGGAAGGAAAGCTTTTATTGTCACCCACAATATCCTGTTTGCACAATAGCAATTTCATCATAGGTGAAAATACACGAGTTGATTTCATCCCCACAAGCAGGAATCAGCTTCCCAGAGCTTCTCACATGAAACACTGGGCGTTTTGACACCTCTCACTGGCAGTCAAATGGGAGCCAAGTTAAAAGAACATCAGGAGGCCATTCAGCCCATCGAGCCTGCTCCGTCATTCAATTAGATCACGGCTGAATTGTACCTTGACTCCATCTATGTGTCTCAGTTCTGTAACCCTTAATACTCTTGCTTAACAAAAATGTATCAACCCCAGTTTTAAAATTTTCAATTGACCCCCCACCCCCACCACAACTCAATCACCCCACACCCCAGGCCCAACAGCTTTCTTAGGGGACAGAGTTCCAGATTTCCACTTCCTTTTGAGTTTCCTGGACACAGTTACCCCTGAATGGCCTGGATCTAATTTTAAGGTTATGCCACTTTGTTCATCTCTGCCCTCATCTCTGGCACACCCCTCCCCACCCCAAGCACCCCCACACCCCCCCCCGACCCCCGCTCCCAAGCCTCGCCCGACCACCCCACCACCCAGCCCCCGGAAATGGTTTCCCTTTACCATCCCCACCAAATCCTTTAATCATCCTAAATACCTCAATGGGATCACCCCTTAATCTTCTAAATGCAAAGGGATCAAGATGTGATCCAGCTCTGCTTTATCCACTGTGAACAATAGGATTAAGCCAGACCCCAAACTAGGGGCAGTTCTGCTGCTGTGGGAGGCCAGTGTCTTGTGTCCCAAAACCCTCCTGTGCTTCCACAGGTTGAGGGAGAAAAGGAGGTGGCAGCATCTTTGTTTCAGTCAATTTGACATTTCTTGTGCGTGGGGGGGGGGTTCGGGGTGGTGTTGGAGACACTGAAGATGAGTGTGGAGTCACTGGTTGTACCATATCTTCCGGCTTACTGCAGGTTTTCTGATGCTAGGGCAAGTTCTGAATGACGCCAAGTACCACATTAAAAAAAAACTAAATTACCCCCCCCTCCCCCCCATATGAATTCAACAACATAAATAACACAGCAAACTAGGAATTTGGCGCTCAGGAAAAGTTGCATTGCACAAACATTTGAGTCAACGACTTTGTTTGAATGTTTTCATTCGGCTGAGAAGCCCTTTGTTGCCCTATCCCTCCTTTCTGAAGTTTCTTTTCAGCTTTGCTTCACTTGGTGAATGCTCGGTCCAAGAGGGAAATCTTTAGAGAGAGAAAAAAGCAAAAAAAATTACCACCAGTCCTGTGAAACAAGCAGTCACTGTCCTTCCTCAACAGGAAGCAGCATTATCTAGCTGCCTCTCTCATCTTCTCGCTCAATGTTTCTTTCAGGGGCTAATTTGCGCTCATTTCCTGATCTCTTATTTCGGTTATTTACTCTTTCATTCAGGGTAAGTGCTGGGCATGACACGCGATGATAATGGGTGTGATTGTCCCACAGCTGCAAGTTGAGGGCAATGTGTTCCGCTGTCTTATAGCTGCGAGGATAACACCAGTGGAAACTGGTCCATTGCTGCCACAATGGATGCTTCCTTCTCCTTCTGCCAAGTCGCTTCTAATTATAAGCCAGACCCTTCTCTTCATGAGGCAGGGCTCCATTCCCTTTCCAGCAAGAGCTTTTCAATGCTCCAATCAGCCTCGGGGGGTCCGCATTCGACAAAGGAACCTCAGTCTGCTCAACGTGGCTCAGAAAGTCACGTTCCACTCCAGAGACTTGAGCGCAAAGTCTAAGTTGACACCCTCACTCCCGTCACCAAGGGAGAACTGCCCCAAGTCGCAGATGCTTTTAAATTTAGAAAATCGTCCAATGGTGTCACTAAAACAGATGATCCTGCCATTTATTTCATGGCTGTTTGCGGTATCTCTCTACGCACAAATTGGCTGCTGTGTTTGCCACAACAGTGGCTAGATAGATAGGTTCTTGATTGGTAAGGGGATCAAAGGTTACGGGGAGAAGGCGGGAGAATGGGGTTGAGAAACTTATCAGCCACGATTGAGTGGCGGAGCAGACTCGATGGGCCGAATGGCCTAATTTCTGCTCCTATGTCTGATGGTTTTGTGGCTGCACTTCAAAAAAGATTTCATTGGTTGTAAAGTGCTTTGGCACATCCTGAGGTTGTGAAAGGCGCCATATAAACCTGCAAACGGAATGCATGCCCAAGCTTGTGGGAAGTGGCGGAGGTGGGGGGGTGCAAGATCTGGCCTGCACATGATGGCCCCCTGCTATGCACTAGTCTGTTGATTCACACTATCAGATTTTGCCAACATGAGGTAGACAAAGGACTTCACTTCACGCAGGGTAACTGGCGCTTATCTGACGACACTGCTGTATGAACTAGCACAAATTGGAAGAAAGGAAGAAAGTTGAGTCAACATTAACAAACCAGTGCCCGCCACTTGTATGGCTCTATAGTCTGGATATATTTTCGTAATATGTTATCTGTGTGTAAAATGTCTGTACCTCTATCAGCTTTGCATCTGGTTATGTGCCAAATATGTATGAAGAGCACAGCGTATCCCGAAAGGCTCGTTTTCACATTCATTCGAGACAATCAAACACTGAAAAACGTTTAAATAATTACATCATTATTTCTGAAAAAAAAAATGCCATTCACTAAAAAACGGTGACCAATTATTGCCTCTTAAGTGGCCTATAGGAGAACAGAAATCAGCTCTCTCAGGGGGCCGAAGGTTGGTGGTGGGGGGGGGAGGGGGGGGAGGAGAAGGTCAAAGGGCAGACAACTACAAAGAGCTGCTTGAAGCGAGAAGCAGCCGGGCGACCTTATTGAGCTGGGGGCTGGGAGGGAGAGGGAGGCAGTTTTTTTTTAACGAGTGCAGCAGAGAGGGGCATCTCTGGGGTCGCAAACAAAAATTTGAGGTGCAAAGGGCCTCACATTGCAACAGGGTCTGTCCGCATATGGTGCAGGGTTTTGACTGATAATAAGGCAAACGTGACTGCACAGACCAAGCACACTGGTGCAACTATGCAGCGAACATCAGCGTGGGTTAACAATGCCAGGTTTGGGTGCGCAGTGACCTTGGCACCAATCAACGATGCCCCAATCGTGAGCCAGGGCAGGGCAGACAAAGGAGCAAAAATGCACAGTAACGGGCAGGAGCGTGAACAAGTGGCCACTTCATTCAAACCGTGTGCAATAAATGAATTCCAACACCAGCCATAAAGCAAGATTAATTGCAATAAGGAGCATCTGCATTGTTCCAACAACAACAAAAAAAATCTGCTGAGAGAACGGAGGGAAATCCAGGGAGTTCCTGGCCTCCGATTCCATTGCACTCGAGCAATTAAATCTGACAGGGATGAATTACTGAGTGGAGTTTGTGTGCGGAATCTGAATTCATCTCCTCTTGTAGTTTGCTTTATATCTGTCCCTTGTGGCTGAATCAAATTATTTAATCTTGTATTTCTTTTTCCCTTTTATCATTGATGTTATTGCCTCCTGTCCTGAGGGTCTTGTTTCCCCCTGTAATTCCCCTGAAAAGTGGCTAGTGCTCGTTTGCAAACCAGGGAAGTGAGCACCTGTAGGGTATTCGACTGCTGAGGCAGCACGTCAGTATGGTTTTTGATGGAGTCTGTACAGCTGAAGAGCAGGTAATGACTGCATGACTCTGATGCCTGAGAGCTTAGACTGCACTGCCTCAAATAGGGCTGAAGACTTGTGCTCCAGAACTAGCCACACCCTTCGCCAAGCTGTTCCAGTACAGCTACAACACTGGCATCTACCCAGCAATGTGGCAAATTGCCCAGGTATGTCCTGAACACAAATAGCAGGACAAATCCAACCCAGCCAATTACCACCCCATGAACAGTGACCACTCAAGCAATGATCCTTGGGATGGTCAACAGATGTAAAAAGATACCTGTCAATGGAAACAGTGTCTCCCAAACTAACACCTTATAAAGATCATGAAGGGTTTTGCTATGGTAAATGGGGAGAAATTGTTTCCACTGGACAGAAGTCAGTATAACCAGTGAACACAGGGTTAGGACAGTTAGCGAAAGAACCAGAGGCAAATTGAAGAATATTTTATGCAGCGAGTTGTGATGATCTGGAGTGGTGGAAGCAGATTTCAATAGCAACTTTCAAAAGGGAATCGGATCAATAGTTGGAGGGACAGTTTTATAGGTCAATGTGGAAAGGGTGGGGGCAGTAGGACTAAATGGATAGCTCTTTCAAAGAGCCAGCACATGCATAATGGGCCAAATGCCCCCCTTCAGTAATGGAAAATTTTCTGATTCTATAGTTTCCAGGGAAAAGCAAGAACAGAGGCTCATGATTTATAAAAGATTCATATAACCTTGTTGTTTCTGTCTCTGTTTATAAAATCAGGATCCCATGTTATTTTTTATTCATTCACAGGATGTGGGCTTCGCTGGCTGGGCCAGCACTTATTGCCCATCCCTAGTTGCCCTTGAGAAGGAGCTGCCTTCTCGAGCCGCTGCAGTCCATATGGTGTAGGTACACCCACAGTGCTGTTAGGGAGAGAGTTCCAGGATTTTGACGCAGTGACAGTGAAGGAACGGAGATACATTTCCAAATTAGGACAGTATGTGGTTTGGAGGGAAACTTTCAGGTGGTGGTATTTGCATGCATCTGCTGCCCTTGTCCTTCAAAGTGGTGGTGAACGTGGGTTTGGAAGGTGCTGTCAAAGGAATCTTGGTGAGTTCCTACAGTGCATCTTGTAGATGGTATACACTGCTGCTACTGTGCGTCAGTGATGGAGGGAGTGCATGTTCGAGCTGTGCCTGGATGATGTCGAGTATCTTGAATGTTGTGCGAGCTGTATTCATCCAGGCAAGTGGGGAGTATTCTATCACACTCCTGACTTGTGCCTTGTTGGTCAGGCTTTGGGGAGTCAGGGGGTAAGTTACTCACTGCAAAATTCCCAGCCTCTGTCTTGCTTTTGTAGCCACAGTATTTATTTGGCTAGTCCATGGTAACCCCCAGGATGTTGATAGTGGGGGATTCAGCAATAGTAATGCCATTGAATGTCAAGGGGAGATGGTTAGATTCTCTCTTGTTGGAGATGGTCATTGCCAGGCACTTGTGTAGCACAAATGTTACTTATCACTTACTAACCCCAGCCTGAATGTTGTCCAGGTCTTGCTGCATATGGACATGGACTGCTTCAGTATCTGAAGAGTCGAGAATGGTGCTGAACATTGTGCAATCATCGGTGAACATCCCCACTTCTGATCTAGGATGGAAGGAAGGAAGCAGCTGAAGATGGTTGGGTCGAGGACATTACCCGAGGAACTCCTGCAGTGATATCCTGGAACTGAGATGTTTGACCTCCAACAGCCACAACCATCTTCCTTTGTGCTAAATATGACTCCAACCAGCAGAGAGTTCTCCCCCGATTCCCACTGATTCAAGTTTTGCTAGCGTTCCTTGATGCCACACTTGGTCAAATACTGTCTTGATGTGAAGGGCAGTCACTCTCACCTCACCACTAGAGTTCAGCTCTTTGTCCATGTTTGGATCAAGGCTGTAATGAGATCAGGAGCTGAGAAGCCCTGGCCAAACCCAAACAGAACATCAGTGAGCAGGTCATTGCAGAGTAGGTGCTGCTTGATAGCACTGTTGATGACCTGTTCCATCACTTTACTGATGATGGAGAGTAGACTGATGGGCCTGTAATTGACTGGGTTGGATTTGTCTTGGTTTGTGTGTACAGGACATAACTGGGCAATTTTCCACATAGCCGGGTAGATGCCAGTATTGTAGCTGTACTGGAACAGCTTGGCTAGATGCACGGCTAGTTCTGGAACACAAGTCTTCAGTACTATTGCCGGAATGTTGTAAGGGCCCATATCCTTTGCACTATCCAGTGTCTTCAGGCGTTTCTTGATATCACATGGATTGGATTAAATTGGCTGAAGATTAACATTTGTGATGCAGAAGAAGGACAAGATATATCATTCACCCGGCACTTCTGCCTAAAGTAGGTTTCAAATGCTTCAGCCTTGTCTTTAGCACTATTGTGCTGGGCTCCCCCATCATTGAGGATGGGGATATTTGTGGAACCTCCTCCTCCAGTGAGTTGTTTAATTGTCCACCACCATTCACGACTGGATGTAGCAGGACTGCAGCGCTTAGATCTGATCTGTTGGGTGTGGGATCGCTTAGCTCTGTCTATCACTTGCTGCTTTCACTGTTTGGCACACAAGTAGTCCTGTGTGATAGCTTCACTAGGTTGGCACCTCATTTTTAGGTATGCCTGGTGCTGCACCTGGCATGCCCTCCTGCACTCTTCATTGAACCAGGCCTAATGCCCTGACTTGATGGTAATGGTAGAGGAAGGGTTTGCCATGAGGTTACTGATTGTGATTAAGTACAATTCTGCTGCTGCTGATTGCCCACAGCACATCATGGATGCCCAGTTTTGAGTTGCCAAATCTGTTTGAAATCTATCCCATTTAGCACGGTGGTAGTGCCACACAACATGATGGAGGGTATCCTCAATGTGAAATCTGGACTTCGTTTTCATAAGGACTGTGCGGTGGTCACTCCTACCAACACTATGCATCTGTGACAGGTAGATTGGTGAGATTAATGAGATCAAGTAGGTTTATCCCTCTTGTTGGTTCCCTTACCTACTGCAAGCTATGGCCTTTAGGACTCAGCCATTTGAGTCAGTAATGGTACTACGAGCCATTCTTGGTGATGGAAGTTGAAGTCCCCCCATCCAGAGTACATTCTGTGCCGTTGCCGACCCTAGTGCTTCCTCCAGATGGTGTTGAACATGGAACAGTACTGAGTATCAAGTGACCGATAGGGGGTGGTAGGTAGTTGTCTGCAGGAGGTTTCCTGGCCCATATTTGACCTGTTGCCAGGAGACGTCATGGGCTGAATTTTCAGGTTGATGTTCAGGGGCGGGCCCGACACGCTGACACTTAAAATGACACGTGGTGACATCAGGCGGGCGTCCCGACATCACTGCACGCCATCGTGATACTTTGGAAGGCAGACGCGCTACGAGTTTCGAGGCGGCCCGCCATTAACTAACAGGTCACTTAAGGCCATTGAGGCAGCAATTGACATCGATTTTGCGCAGCCCGTGTGATTTCCAGTGCATCGCACAGGCACAACAGGCAGGCGGGTAGGCCACACTTTTAAAAGCCTCATCCACGGGCGGGATAGGAGGGGTGAGTGGGCTCGTTAATGTGAGTTGTTGGAACTTTAGGTTTTAACTTACTGCAACTTGCTTGCACTGACTGGGCAACTTCAATTCTCTTCAGAGCTGCTTGGAGAGAAATAACAGGCTTCAGTTCAGAACCCTGGAGGAGTCATAACACTCGGGGCCTTCCCGGTATCAGACAGCCTTCCCTTACCCTGGGAATGGGGATTGTGCTCTCTGCTACAGGCACCTCCTCTGAGGAGGAAGAGAGGGCTAGAAGGGGGAGGAGGCCAGGAGTCCAAATTCAGCCTCCAGGGGAGCCACCTGTGGGAGGACAGGCGCAGGTACAGGCACAAGGGGCGCAGAAGCAAATGGAAGTCCAAGGCAGAAAGGGCTGCAGAAGACACCACTATCCTGCTGCCAGGGTTTGCAGGCAGCGATGCAGCTATCTCAATATATTTGAGATGCAATGCTGAAGTGGGCTCTGCCTCTCAAGGGAGACAGTGACCTCCATTTGTCAGATCGGCCCTGAGATCAGCTCCAACTATGTGAGTGGACACCCCATGCCAGTGGCTCTGAAGGTCACGGCTGCCCTCAACTTCTATGCCTCCGGCTCTTTCCAGGGGTTGGTGGGTGATCTTTGTGGTGTCTCCCAATCAGCTGTCCATAGTTGTGTCAAGCTGGTGACAGACGCTCAGGTTTACATTGACTTCATCAACAGGAAGGGCTTCCACTCCATGAACATGCAGATAGTGTGTGATCACAGGATGCTGATTCTACAAGTCTGTGCAAGGTACCCAGGCAGCTCCCACGGCGCCTACATCCTCAGATACTCCCAGGTGCCAGGGCTCTTCAGTGCTCCAGCTCGGCTGGATGGATGGCTGCTGGGTGACAAGGTTTATCCCCTCAGAAAGTGGCTCATGACGCCTCTCCACCATCCAAGAACAGAAGCTGAGCAGCGGTACAATAGGAGCCACGGCTCCACAAGGACTGTGGGGGAGAGAACCATCGGTCTTCTCAAGATGCACTTCTGATGTCCAGACCAATCAGGGGGCGCACTCCAGTACCCCCCAGATCGTGTGTCACTGATAGTGGTTGCATGCTGCACTCTCCACAATTTGGCGCTGGAAAGAGGGGACGCAGTGGAGGAAGAAGGTGTTGATGCAGCTGCTCTGGCTGCAGACGATGAGTCCAGTAGTGAGTCCGAGGACAAGCTCGGTCAGGAGAATGCTGAGGGGGTAGACGCTAACCCGGACAACCTCCAGGGAAGCAGGGACACCAGGGAGGCTTTGATCCAACACTCCTTCAGCTAGCCTACCAAAGATAAACCAGCACCACATGCCAGGGCTGCAGGCTCCATACTCGATACCTGACAGCAACATCTGCCTGGTTAGGAACATTAACTATGTGCCTTGTCAATAAAGCTCAATGACAAACAAATCACTCATAACATCATGGGTTCCCCCTCAACTGCAGAACTAATGAAGCACCCAGAGGCATGGTTGAGAATCAAAACATTTAATGATTGCCAACTTGCATTCAGAACTCAAAGTCCATTAAAAGATAAAAACAAAAAAACTGCGGATGCTGGAAATCCAAAACAAAAACAAAAACAGAATTACCTGGAAAAACTCAGCAGGTCTGGCAGCGTCGGCGGAGAAGAAAAGAGTTGACGTTTCGAGTCCTCATGACCCTTCGACAGAACTTGAGTTCGAGTCCAAGAAAGAGTTGAAATATCAACTCTTTCTTGGACTCGAACTCAAGTTCTGTCGAAGGGTCATGAGGACTCGAAACGTCAACTCTTTTCTTCTCCATTAAAAGAGGTTGAGCAGCCCACCTATTGAAAAACTACAGAAATGGGGGGCAAAAGAAAACCATTAGTGATAAGCCCTTGTTGTGCCTAAGGTAATTTACACTTACACTTGCAAGTGCTACGTCCAGGTTCTCCCCCCTCGCTGGCACCAGCATTGGAGGCAGCCTGCTCACTCTCCTGTCCTGTTGGCCTTGATGACCTGGGCGGGTGTCCTCTGGCCTGTGAAGCCTGTGCTGGCCCCGGCTCTCCCCAGTCACCACAGCCTCATCAGATGCCACAGTCACTGGCAGAGGGGCAGAGGAGCTGCTGCCATCTTCCGGAGCGCCCTGAGAGGAGCTCGCAGAGACGACAGGCAGCTCGTGTGCCAACGTGAGGTCACTTTTGACCTCCCTGCTCGCCATTGATGGACGGGCACCGAGCTGGGGTACTGGGTGCCCAATCCATCTCCCACACTGACACTGATCAGCTGAGGTCATTGCCTGTGTGAGGGCTGCAGGTCCGAGTGCATCCCCAGGAAGCCCTGATTCTGAGCCTGGAGCTGCCTCTCCATGAGAGTAGCCACTATCTCCATGGAGGAAGCATGGTATTCGGCCACGAGGGTCATTGCATTGCTGATGCTCCGCATGGACTCCTCCATCATGGAGACCATGGCACACATACCCTCATGTGTCTCCACCAGATCCTCCCGCACTCCCTGCTGGACTTCCAGCATCTTTTGCCTCAGGGACGACTCCAGAGGCTCATCATCAGCCACCGACTGAGCATGTTCCTGGTCTTCAGCTGTCCTCCGACTGCCAGCGCCCTGGGCACTCTCTGCCTCTGCCCGCACCTCAAATGAGTGCAAAGTGCCCTCACCGCTGTGCACCGAGAGTCTAGCCGACAATCTTATGCCCACCAAAGTGCTGGTATCTGTGCTGGCACCTGCCCGGCTGAGAGGGTGTGAGGCTGGTGCGTTTATACTTCCTGGGTCCTCAGGGGTCAGCAGCCATCCCTCTGGCTCCTGAGTGTGAGCGGGCTCCAGTGAGGCTGAAAGGAAGAACAAGGACATTTGATTAGTGGAAGTTGATACGCTGTTAATGTTCATGCCTGGCACCCGGATCAGGTTGCCCTCCTCCTTCCATTATCGATGGGGGTCCCATATTGGAGGCTGAAATCAATATACAGTCAACAATGGAACGTTTGCACTGACAGACATTGTGACCTCAGTGCACGGCACCCTTACCTCCCAGTGGCACCCCCAACCTCACCGCGGCCGGTTGACTTGAGCGCATGGTGCCTCTCCAGTTCGAGAGCCTCCTGCTCGTGTCTGGTCATGATGAGAAGGTGGGGCTGTCCTCTGCCAGTCTGCAGCCGCTCGGCATTATGGTGTGTGGTCTTCTCCTGAAAGGAGAGAGGAGCATTGATTAGCCCACCCTGTACCTGCACTGTCATTGCAGCCCTGCTACCCCCACCTGAGGGAAACATTGCAGCTGATTTGTGACCCTGGAGCCACACTACACTCCCTCCAAGCAGCCAGGGCTGACACCCTTGCCCAGATACTGCCTCCTTCACATTTGCCACTCAGACCCTAAGACATTCCAAACCCACGACCACTGCCACCTAGAAGGACAAGGGCAGCAGATGGATGGGACCACCACCACCTGGAAGTTCCCCCACAAGTCACTCAGCATCCTGACTTGGAAATATTTTCGGCACTCCACCACTGCGCCTGGGTCAAAATCCTGGAGCTCACCCTCAAACACTACTGAGGGTGTACCCGCACCAAATGCAGCAGATACAGAAGGCAGCTCAGCGCCACCCTCTCAGGGGCAGCTAGGGATGGGCAATAAATGCTGGCCCAGCCAGCGAAGGCCACATCCTGTGAATTAATAAATACAGAAACAACATTTGGAGTTGAGGGGTTGGGTTTTGGGGGGGCGGGGGTGCAGGGGGTGGGGTGCCAGCCTAACCGCTGTGATAAGTGACCCATGCCAACACGCTACTCACCCTTCCCGATCGCGAGAGGTCATTAAACCCGCTTGCGGCACTGCACCTGGGTACGTCTCACCACGTCGTGTGGGAGCTGACCCTCTCCGCCACCTCCTCCCAGGCAGGTTTTGTTATGTGGGTGGGGGGGAGGGAGGAGGGGGGGGGGGGGCCCTCCTCCTCCTGTCCTTGGGCACAAGGATATCGGGGGCGCGCTGCCACCTCCTCAAGGAGGGTAGCGAGGGACTCGTCCGAGGGCCGACCTGAACCTCCTGCCTGGCCTGTTCTCCGAGGACTCTGCCCGATATCCTCCCTCTCCAACATCAGCCTTAGCTTGGGTGCCGGTGCCAGTTTTGAATATACCGCCGGGTCGCCACTGGACCCGGCTGTCCTTGGCCTCCCTCTGCTGCCCACCCCTTCCCACTGATCTCGGGAGCCCCGACTTGCGCCGGGCGGGCCTTAACTGGCCCGCCCGGGGTAAAAGGGCAGCACGGGGCCAATTGCGGGTAGTGATCGGCTCTGCGCCCGCTCCTGTCCCCGCCCTAGGTAAAATCCTGGCCCACGGGATCCTGAGTCAATGTTGCGGACTCCCAACTGCACCCCACTGTACCACTACGTCTGGAGGGTCGGCCTTGCCCTGATGGTGGTGTCTGGGATGTTGTCTGTCAGCTATGTTTCCATGAGTGTGACTATGTCAGGCTGTTGCTTGGCTAGTCTGTCGGACAGATCTCCCCAGTTTGGCACAAGCTCCTAACTATTAATAAGGAGGACTAAGCAGGAGGGTTGACAAAGCTGAGTTTGTTGCTGTTTTTTTCCAATGCTTGGATCGATGCCAGGTTGCCCATTTGGTTTCATTCCTTTTCGTCGGTTTTGCAGCAGTTTTGAGACAACGGAATGGCTTGCTCGGCCATTCCAGAGGGCAGTTAAGAGTCAACTCTCGCCGTGGATCTGGAGTCACATGTAGGCCCAACCAGGGAAGGATGGAAGATTTCCTTCCTTAAAGGACATTAGTGAACTAGGTCGTTTTTGACGACAATCGACACATGAGCACCATTCAGCTTAGCTTTTAATTCCAGATTTTATTAACTGAATTCAAATTCCACCAGCTGCTTTGGTGGGATTTGAACCCACGTCCTCAAAACATTACCAAAACGGAAATACCTGGAAAAACTCAGCAGGTCTGGCAGCATCGGCTGAGAAGAGCAAAGTTGACGTTTCTAGTCCTCGTGACCCCTCAACAGAACTAAGTAAAAATAGGAATGGGGTGAAAAATAAGCTGATTTAATGGGAGGGGTGGAGGGTTGTCGGGACAAGCAAGCAGTGATAGGAGGAGATAACCAAAAGTTTCACAGACAAAAGAACAAAGAGCTGTTGAAGGTGGTGATATTATCTAAAAGAATGTGCTAATTAAGGGTGGAGAGCAGGACAAGCAAGGTACAGACAGCTCTAGTGGGGGTGGGGTGAAATAAACAATGGGTAGAATACATTTAAAATTAATGGCAATAGATGGGAAAAGGAAAATCTATATAAATTATCGCAATTTATCCTCAAAGTATTAGCCTGGGCCTCTGGATTACTCATCCAGTGCCGCATCTTGCGAGTCAGCTAGCCAATGAGTATCTGAAGTCTAAAATTCACATTAGATAAAGCTGAGCTGGTTTGTGCTGAGATTACATTGTTAAGTAAAGCTGCAGAACCGTGAATTCGACTGAAGGGACACACGAAGATAATGGGCAAACCAACATCAGAAAGCCTGTGTTATTTGAGCAATTAACACCGTCTTTGCAGAACGATCTGAACTGCTTTCAAGAAGTTAAGCCCATCAGAGTTAATCCCAAATTTAATACGATGATTTTAGTAAACGATAAAGTTAACTATATTTTCTGATGCAAACCCTCTTTGAGTTGTGTCTCTGTAAGTTGATCATTCACACCTTTGTGATGGCTGTACAGGGACAATAATAGGCAGAAGGTTGTCACTAGGCTGTAATACAATCACAAAAGGGTAATATGGAGTCGAAACGTTAACTCTGTTTCTCTCTCCACAGATGGTGCTAGACCTGCTGAGTTTTTCCAGCGGCTTCTGTTTTAGTGTCACATGGCTTTAGGGTGAAAGGGGAAAGGTTTAGGGGGAACATTAGGGGGAATTTCTTCACTTAGAGTGGTGAGAGTGTAGAACAAGCTGCCATCTGACGTGATAAATGCGGGCTCACTCTTAAGTTTTAAGAATAAGTTGGATAGATACATGGATGGGAGAGGTCTGGAGGGTTATGGACTGGGTGCAGGTCAATGGGACTAGCGGAATAATATTTCGGTACAGACTAGAAGGGCCGAATGGCCTGTTTTTCTGTGCTGTAGTGTTCTATGGTTCTAAAGCCCAGGATTGGGGTGACAGAGGACCTCTGGTCCGCTTGTTTCCAGCCTTTCAAGCCGGGTGTCTTTTGCAGCAGCCAGCTCTCACCTGAATGAGTCCAAGTGAGGAATTCCACTGGTTATACAATTTGAAAATCTCTGTTATAATTATTGTTATCATTTCAGTTACCTGAGCAGGTAACATCAAAAGCAAGCTGGGTTCTTGAGTTTCGGAGGAGGGTTCTTTTACAGTGCGACAAAAATATCAGAGTTACAGCTTACCAAACATTTGTTCATTCAGACTTGGAGTGGGCAGGTTGTGTGTGGGATCCTTATACTAGCTAGAGATATAAATAAAATTGAAGCAATCTCAAAGATGTGCTGCACGATTCTGCATAAATCAGTACGGGAAATACACCAGTGTCATGTCCTTGGGCCAAGGTTTGGAAAGGGAATCACTACAGCAAAGGAGGGAGAAAAGTAGATAGATATAAAACATGGAATGTACTGATGGGAACTGGCAGGAACTTAAAAAGTGTTTGCGTCAGAAAATATAGTTAACAAGTGCCTGGTGCCCACATCAATAACAAAACACAAGGTAACCGTTCGAACAAACAACAAAGACCATTTGTTTCCAAGACGGTGTATCAACAATCTTTCTTCCCAAGGACAATCCCACAGTGGAACAAGCTGCCAAAGGAAATAGTCATGGCCCCGTCACCTGAACTCTTCAAAACCCACCTTTAGATCATCTCCATTGTATAAGCTTTTCATTATCGTGACTACAATATCGGTGGGTCAGGCCTAGTTCAGCTAGCACTAACCACATTGATAAATGTTGCTGGAATACGGATGCTAGTCTATGATGATGACACAACCAAAGCAGAAGCAAAAGCAGAAGCAAAAGCCTGTAAAATCCTCCCACAAACCCCACTAGCGTTTTTTTTTTGATTTATCTGTCCTCCTCTTGGTTCTCTGCGCCATTTCTCTTTCTTCATTCAATACTGAGGAGCACAGCTCAGCAGCTACATAGGAAATGGTCACAAAGTCCTGGCAATCTGAAAAACATTCTGAAATTCCCCACTAGGACATTTGACACACCCACCACCCCCCCCACCCCACCCCCCCCACCCCCCCACCTCCCACCCCCCTCAGAAACTGCTGGCATCAATTTAGGGATTAGTGTGTCGCTGCACCATCTCCTCTCCGAAATGTTTCATTCCTTTATTGTGATTTTGTTATGCTGAATCCCTTTTACTCGTGCCTTTGAAGTTCTGAACTTTCATTAACTAACAACAGTTATTTTCTCAGATGTGGCTCATTGGGTGTCACCCTCACCCTGAGCCAGAAGGTCCAAATCCCAACCCAGAGGGCTTCTACGCAAAGGCCAGGTTGGCACTCATGGTGCAGAGCTTGAGGGGGTGTTGCACTGTCGGGGGTGCCATCTTTTTGGATGAGACCTTAAAGCAAGACCCTGTCTGCCATCTCCAGGGATGTGAAACAGTCCACCACACCATTTTGAAGAAGAGCAAAGGAGTTCTCCCCGGTGTCTTAGCCAACATCACCAAAATAGATATCGGTCATAAATATATTGCTGTGCGCAACTTGGATGCTGCATTCCTGCATTACAACAACAACGGCACTACTAAAACTCCTTCAGGATATTCGGAGGTTGTGAAAGGTGCTGGTCTTTTTTTTCCAATATTGTACGCACGTGAAGTGGAAATTGTTAAATATTTGCAGTGGTGAATCAGTTGCCTCCTTATGCTGCTCCCACAGGAGGTACAACCGCCAAGCTGGACAAAGTCGAGAGAGTTACAGGAGGTACCTTCCGGTTAAACACTTTGAACATCCTGGGGAGGCAGCGAGATGCAAAACAAGCAGCAAGAGCAATGACGATCAAACAAAGAGACGGGAGGCACGAGACGATCCCTGTGCACATCCTGCAGAGGGAGTCAGGACGGGAAACTGAACTTGGGAAAAGTTAAGTTCTTTCAAAACCCACATAACCTGCCGCCCGTCTTCACCCTTCTTCTGTTGGAGCTTGCCGCATGCACATGTGCTGTCATGTTTCCTACATCACGACAGCAAGTACTTCAATAGCTGCGAAGCAATTTGGGACGTCGTGAGGTTGTGCAAGGCGCTATATAAATGCAAGTTCTTGCTTTCTTCTTTGACATCAATCTGAATGTTAGTTGCGAGGTAGGGAAACTGCAAGTGTGTACAGCAGCCAAAAACCTGTGTCGCACGGCCTATGAGGCAGGATGGGATAGAGAGGGCAGGAAGTGTTCTACATTGATGTATCCTCTTTTCATCTGGAGCACTGCTGAGCCAGTAGTAAATAAAACAAGTTTGATGGTTTATTTTAGCCTGTCTCCCTCTGGGTTTGAATCACCTGATTTCTTCCAATGCCTGTTATGGAAACTCCTTGTTAATTATTACTGATCATGTGAAGCAGTTTGACATTTAGCATGAGGATGTGTCGACTCAGGGGTGACCCTGTTCCCTTAGAAAACAGTAAGTCTTTGCTGTTCTCTTGTGGGCGGGTTTGGGCTGTGGATTTCCTAGCAGACGTGCTCGAGGGGAGGTTCTGGCTTGAGGCAGATGGACTGGGTGAAGAACAGGGGAAAAAGAATAATTGTTTAGTTCATGTTTAATCAGGCACACCAAGTCTTGAGAGGTCGTAAAGCAACCAGTGATCCCCACTGCCAGGGATACACCTTCGATTGGATCAGTGCTGGACTGGGATTTGGAATCATTAGTTGAGACATCTTGGACCCAGGCAGTAAAGTAAAATTGAGGGGTTGGTGGGGGGGGCGGTGTTGGTTGGGAGGTCGGTGGGGCAGGGTTGAGGGGAATGTGAGAAAAAACTGTAGGATTAAACAGAATAGACGTTAAACACCTTTGATGACTCAGTGGGTATGTGCAATGCTCCATGTGGATCTCAAACACGTTGCAAGACCCCAGGTTGCAAGCAGGCTGTGTGGCCTAACACAACCTAGGTGGTAATGACCACAGTGACTCCTGTTGGGCAACCCATGAATGTGCAGACGTCAAACAAGTACATGGTCAGCATCGCACGGTCCAGGAGCTTGCCAACACTCACCGTGTAGGCACAAAGATGTGGAGTAGCTCCTTCAAAAAGGAGGATTCTTTTTCATTCTTTCATGGTATGTGGGCGTTGCTGGTAAGAGCAGCATTTGTTGCCCATCCCTAATTGCCCTTGAACTGAGTAGCTTGCTAGACCATTTCAGGGGGCAGTTGAGAGTCAAGCACATTACTGTGGAGTCACTTGTAGATCAGACCGGGTAAAAACAGCAGATTTCCTTCCCAAAAAGTCAGGAGTGATCTAAATGGGTTTTTACCACAATCAATGATGGTTTCATGCTCACCATTACTGAGACTAGTTTTCAGTTCCAGAATTGATTAATTGTTTAATTAACAAAATTCAAATTCTACCAGCTGTCATGGTCAGATTTGAATTTATACCCCCATAGCATTAGCCTAAACAGCTAGATTAGTAGTTAACTAGCAGCACCACTACCACCCCATAAACCTATCCTCTCATAAATCTCACAATGGCCCAGTGTTGTGTACATCTTGGGCTCTTGATAGACTGAAAACATTTAAATTATTTAATATTATGTTTCATCTGCATTAAAAATGAATTCCCTTTGAGCTTTTATCACTCAGCTTTCTGATAAGAGAGAACTTTGGCCATGAAATCATACCATGGGACAATATGAATCTACTTAAATATTTATCCCTTATCGCACTCTCGCCTCTGAGTCAGAAGGTTGTGTGTTCAAGTTCTACTCCAGAGACTTGAGTACAAAATTCAGGCAGTAATGAGGGAATGCTGCACTATCAGAGGTTCCATTTACTCTCTTGGGTGGGTGGAAAAGATCCCATGGCACTTTGTTGAAGGAGAGCTGGGGAAACCTCACCGATGTCCTGGTCAACACTTACCCCCTCATTAACATCATTAAAAACAGATTCATGTGAAAGTTCCATTGTCTTTGATAGATTGTCGCTGTTTCTCTCTCCGTAGATGTTGCCTGATCTGCTGAGAATGTCCAGCATTTTCCATTTTTTAATATATAATGAAACAGATTATTTGGCCATTATCACATTGCTGTTTGTGCTCAGATTGGTTGCAGCAGGAACCACATTTCTAAGGTGCTGTATTGCTTGGAACCCAGAAGGAAAATACAGTTTAGACCAGTCCAGTACTCCAATTTCCCAGTTTTACTGGTGTTCCATTTCAAGGTATACAGGCCAGTTTTTAAATTGACCTTTCTACTATTTTAGAGAAAGACGTTAAGTACATTTGCACTGATATCCCACAGCACGATGAGAATCAAATAATAATCCCTCCAATTAAAGAAGGGACACAATGGTGCAGGATGGTGGGGTTGGAGTTGGGGGGTGCAGGGGGGTGGTGGGTGGGGGTAGTGAGATAGTTGGTTACAACACTGATCTTTCAGTTGTGGGACCTGACCTTGGTTCTAGGCGACTAGCAAGAAATCTTTGCTCTTCTATTCAACGAGATCTTCAGAGAGTCATAGACAGAAGGAGACCATTTGGCATATCGTTCAGTGACAGCACTCTGCATGAACAAATCAGCTAGCCCCAGGGGTGTGGTGAGGTGATGGCAGAGCAGTATTGTGGCTGGACTGGTAATCCAGAGACCCAGGGTAATACTCTGGGAACCTGGGTTCGAATCCCACCACGGCAGATGGTGGAATTTGAATTGAATAAAATCTGGAATTAAAAGTCTAATGATGACCATGAAACCACTGTTGTAAGAACCCACCTGGTTCACTAATGCTCTTTAAGGGAGGAACTCTGTTGTCCTTATCTGATCTGGCCCACAGCAATGTGTGGTTGACTCAGAAATGGCCTAGCAAGACATTCAGTTCTCAAGGGCAATTAGGGTTGGGCAATAAATTGGCCCAGCCAGTGACACCCATATCCCCATGAGTGAATAAAAAAAACCTCCCAGGCAGTGCATTCCAGATCCTAATCACTTGCTGTGTAAAAACCTATTGGAAAATCTCTATGATACAAAAGAGCCACTTGCTGAATGAGCAAATAGAAAGAAAAAGATGTTTGCCTCTCCACTCTCCTTCTTCCTTTCCTGAGGCATTGTCCCTATCCTAGGGTGTGCTTTCTGGTATAAACTGGCTGTCCTTCACGCACGTTGTCTTGATCATGAGTGCTGTTGGGCTATTCAACTGCAGGAGTAGGGGAGGAGGGAGTGTGGAAGGCCTAATCCTGCCCTTGCCTTATATCCACATGTGGAGACGTTGCTGAATAACGATCAGGAACAAACCCCCACCCCGGGCATTTCTCCAACTCTAGCCCAGAGGTCTGTGGTAACAGAAACAGAAATACCTGGAAAAACTCAGCAGGTCTGGCAGCATCGGCGGAGAAGAGCACAGTTGACATTTCGAGTCCTCATGACCCTTCAACGGTAACAGCACTCCTTCTAGTGTCCCAGCTAAGATTATTAGTTATCTGATGAAAGGTCACACAACTGAAACATTAACTCTGTTCCTCTCTCCACAGATGCCAGACCTGCTGAGAACTTCCAGCGTTTCCCATCTTTATTTGATTTCCAGCCGCATTTTGCTTCAAGATTACGAATTACGAATCAACCCCCTGCACGGGGTTGGAAATCTAAGCTGTGGGACCTTGTGGCTTCTCACAGCTCAGCTAACCTCACCGAACAAACTCATTGAACCTGGGGTGGGGTGGGGTGGGGTGGGGGGGGGGACCTGCAATTTCAGCTCAACTTCCTTGTGCCCGCTAATTTCCGCCAAACGCCCCAAGCTGGGGATGATCCGGGTCGCTCCCGGCTGAGATTCCAGTGAGGAAATTCAAACTGAGTTTGAAATCTCTGGGTTGAAGGTGTATGAGGTGGGGGGGGGGGGGGGTGCGGGTGGGAAGGAGTCAGCTGGGGGTTCCTGCTCCTGATTTCCCATTGCTGCCGAGTGCCAATTTGCGGCTGTTGGCTTGAGGCAGAATGGCACAGTGTGACAGCCTGCGTGCAGTCACATATCCTGGCAAGGTGGTCAGAGGGGAAGGGTTGGCAATTGGGAAAGACAGCGGGCTACCGACACGGGTGGGGTAATTCCCCACCCAGAGGCAAAACCCCTGAGGCTGAGGGTAGGGGGATAGATGGAGGAAACAGGAAGGGGAGAAAGGAAAGAAAACTGTTGCAAAAATTGCACAAAGTCCACTGCGCTTAAAATATAAAATGCACTGATGTTGTTCCAATGCGACGGCGTATGTAGCTTTAAAAAATTATAAACAGCATTATTCAAGGGTCATGTGTGCCTTTAAGGCGGCAAGCACTGCCTTCTCTGTAACATCATTTCCTGTGAGCTCATTTCCTCTCTTCCTTTCCCTGATTGTGTTGCATTGTTCTGACTGTTTCCCACTTGTTGTCGGTGCTGCATTGTGTTCCTCTGTCTGCATTAGTCTGTGCTTTTTGTCAAAATAAAGTCTGTGTGCTGGAGGGTGCAAAGGGGCTGCTGGCCTGGTTTGCTTTAAGCTCTGTAATGTCCTTCCATCAGACACATGGTTGATATCATACACTTTCTTATGTCACAAAGGGCTTTGCAATACTGTGTGCACCCACTGATGTCATTCCACGTGGACCCTAAGGCAGCTCTGAGTGCGGGTAAGTGGCTAGGCAAACTAGACAAGTGTTTGATAAGTGTGTGTCAGGAGTGGTGTTGAGGTTGGGGTGGGGGGGTGGGAGCGGGGTGGTGGAGGGGAGGGTTTGGAAAGGGAGGGGGGTGGTGGGGGTGGTGGGTTCAGATGAACATGTGCCAACTTTGCCAGCTCTGGCATGGATGCTTGCAGCCTCCCCTCTCCCTCCCCCGGTTGGTCGCCCTCTTTGGCCTCGCGGTCAGAAGGCTGTGGGTTGGTTTCCCCCTCCAGAGACCGAAAATTCAGGCTGACGCCCCCGAGGGCAGTGACCGAGGGGGTGCTTCACTGTCAGCCGTGCCCTCTCTTGGAAGAGACGGAGACACCGTCTGACCCCTCGGGTGGACGCAAGGGATCTTGTGGCCCTATTTCGAAGAAGAGCAGGGGAGTTATCCCTGGTGCCCCGGTCAATATTTATCCCTCATTCAACATCACAAAAATGGGCTATCTGCTCATTAGCACATTGCAGTTTGTGGGAGCTTGCTGTGCACAAATTAACTGCAGTATTTTTGACGCTACTACAGTGACTATGCTTCAAAAGTACTTCATTGGCTGTAAGGTGCTTCGAGTTGCCCTGAGTCCTTGAAAGGTGCTAGATAAATGCAGGTTCTTTCTATTCCTTGACCACTTGGTGACTCCCCTCTCTCTCTCTCTCTCTCTCTCTCACTGAATTGAGTGATTTTGGGGGCAAAAATGTAATAGTTCGTATTTTGTTAGTTTTATTCTATTGTGCTTTCTCTTCAAATTTCCACCTCTTCCCATTTCTTTTCCACTCACCTGAAGGCACCAACCCTGTTTTTGAGAGGTAAGCTTCGTGGGCTTGAGACTCTCTGTTACACTTCATCCTTTGTGGTAGCTGGCTTGACAATTGTTGGCAGGCTATTTGACTGCAGACAGCTTCACAGTACCCCCTTCCACCTGCGCGTTCCTTCCCCCCCCTTCCCACTTTTTTTGGGTGGAACCATGCCTTTTAACGTTGTGATAGCTTAGGAAGCGATTGGATGATAAAATCATGGAGGAAGCGCGGACGTTTTTGTCTTTGCGAGCTGTGTAAGTGAATCTCGTGGAGTATTGCCGGCCCGTGGGTAAAAGTAAAGTTGATCCTGCGGGTGTTTCAGGTCGCTGGTACACGGGATCTTTGCTGGATTTTTCACGTGGCCGGCAATGATGTGACAGCACGAAACCAGCACTTCCCAAACCACCAACCCCACAAAGCCTAAACGGAACAAACAGGGTCACGCTTGCCTCTGAGTCAAAAGGCTGCAGGCTCAAGTCCCACAGTAGGTGCAATGTCAGAAAGGTCTCCTTTCACATGAGACATTTAACAGCAGCTCTGTTGCCTTCTCAGGTGGACGTAAAAGATCCCATGGTGCTATTTTGAAGAAGAGCAGGGGAGTTGCTCAGGCCAACATTTACCACCCTCCCCCCCCAACCTACAGGGCTTAAAAAAAAACAGATTCTCGTTCCTGTTTGTGGGAGCTTGCTTTCCAGAAATTAGCTGCTGTGTCTCTGAAGTTATGACAGTCTCTTACTCGGTTTAAAGTACTTCATTGGCTGCAAGGCCCTGAGGTTGTGAAAGATGCTATGTAAATGCAAGTTCTTTCTTAATTGCCAGGCTTTGGGGCCACGGAGGTTGTAAGGTCTTGTAATCATGGAACTACAATCTTACTCCATATGGGAGTCTATTCGGTCCAATGCATCTGTGCTGGCCCTGTGAAAGAACCACTCAAGCGCATTCTCTGCTTTTTTGCTAAAACTTTTTAAACATCTACTTCCCTTTTAAAATCGATTACGTATTTTGCTTGCACAATACTTTATTTTATCTCATCCCACATTTTGAAAAAAAAAATCTCTCCCCTTCATCCTTTAATGTTGGGGGAGGTTGTGTAGTTGGTGTCTTTTCGAACAATTAATACTTGACAGGAGTAGTGTCTTCACAATAAACGCTTCGAACGCACTCACTGTTTCAGGAGAGAGTTGACAAGCTCTGGAATTCCCTCCCTGCACCTCTCCACCTCTTTATCTCCCCCTCCTTTAAGACCCAGCCCTTTAATCATGCTTCTGGTCTCTCCTCCTCATGTGGCTTGGTGTCAGATTTTGTTTGATCACACACCTGTGAAGCGCTTTGGAACATTTTGCTATATTAAAGGCTCTATTTTAAAAGCAAGTTGTTGTCATTTAGAACCCTGTAAGATCCCTGCTGTCCCCCCAGTTCTGACCTTGTGTGCATCCTCGACTCTAACCCTTGGTGGTCATACACTCAGCTGCCTAGGCCCTAAATTTTGGAAGCCCTCGCTAAGCCTCTTTATCGGTCTCTCTACGCCTTTAAGACACTCCTTAAATCCTACCTTTTTGACCAAGCTTTTGATAAATGCTCCAAATAATTTTGGGAACAAGTCTTTGGAATAGAGTTTGTGTAACATATGTCATGGTTGTAGCAAAAATGTCCTGAGTGGGAAATGATTGTGCACTCGCCTGAGTCTGAAGGTTATGGTGCACTCGCCTGAGTCTGAAGGTTATGGAACAGGATGTATTAGGAGCAGGAATAGGCCTTCCAGCCCCTCGAGCCTGCTCCGTCATTCAATTAGATCAAGGCCGACCCACCTCAGTGCCATCCCCACACCCCTTGATTCTTTTTTCTATCAAGAACTCTATCGATCTCTAACTTGAGCATACTCAGTGACTGAGCCTCCACAGCTCTCTGGGGTAGAGAATTCCAAAGATTCACCACCCTCTGCGTGAAGAAATTCCTCCTCGTTTCAGTCCTAAATCTCTTATTCTGGGACTGTCCCCCCTGGTTCCAGACCCCCACCCCACCACCCCAAGCCAGGGGAAGCATCCTTCCTGCAATCCATCCTGTCGAACCCTGTAAGAATTTTGTATACTTGAAAAAAATCATCACTCATTCTTCTAAATATAGGCCCAGTCTCCTCAATCTCTCCTTGTAGGACAATCCGGCCATCCCAGGGATTAGTCTGGTGAACCTTCGTTGCACTCACTCTATGGCAAGTATGTTGTTCCTTATAGGTAAGGAGGACCAAAACTGTACACAATACTCCAGGGGTGGCCTCATCAAGGTTCAATTGCAGCAAGACTCCTTTACCCCTGTACTCAACTCCTCTTGCAATAAAGGCCAACATATCGTTCACCTTCCTAATTGCCCGCTGCATCCTCATGTCTGCTTTCAGTGACAGGAACAAAGACACCCAGGTTCCTTTAGATGCCAACACTCCCCAATCTCTCACCATTTAAGAAGTACCCTGCATTTTTGTTTTTCCTACCTAAATGGATAACTTCACATTTTTCCACGTTATATTCCATCTGCCACGCTCTTGCCTACTCACTTACTCTGTCTCAATCTCCTTGAAGCCTCTTTGCATCCTCCTCACAACTCACATTCCCACCTGCTTTTGTGTCATCAGCAAACTTGGAAATATTACATTCGGTCCCCACATCTAAGTCATTGATATAGGTTGTGAATAGCTGGGGCCCCAAGCACTGATCTTTGCGGTAACCCACTAGTCACTGCCTGCTGACCGGAGAATGGCCCTTTTATTCCTACTCTCTGTTTTCTGCCTGTTAACCGGTTCTCAGTCCACACTAGTGTATTCCTCCCCTAATCCCATGCTCTCTAATTTTGTTTGCTAACCTCTTGTGTGGGACCTTATCAAAAGCCTCCTGAAAATCCAAATACACCACATCCGCTGGCTCCCCCCTTTTTATTCTGCGAGTTACGTTCTCAAAAACAAACTCCAACAGCTTTGTCAAACACAGGCCAGGATGTTACGGCCCTGCCACAACGTCTCCCACCGGTGGATGCGGTGAGCCATTTCAATCTCCATTCAGTTTGGCGGGACCGTAACATCCGGGTGGCAGGGGTCGTGAATTCCTGACCACGGTTTCTCTTTCGCAAATCAGTGTTGACTCCGCCCAATCCTCTCATTATTTTCTAAGTGCCCAGCTACCACATCCTTTATAACAAATTCCAGCATTTTCCCTATTACTGATGTCAGACTGACTGGCCTGTAGTTCCCCCATTTTCTGTCTCTCCCTCCCTTCCTTTAAATAGTGGGGGGGGGGTGACATTCACTGCCTTCCAATCTGCAGGACCTGTTCCAGAATCTATCCAATTTTGGAAGCTGACCACCAATGCATCCACCATTTCTACAGCCGCCTCTTTGAACACTCTGGGGTGTAGATCATCAGGTCCAGGGGCTTTATTAACTTTCAGTCCCATTAATTTCTCCACTACCACGTTTTTACTAATACTAATCTCTTTCAGTTTGTCATTCTCGCGAGTGCCTTGGTTCCCTAGTATTTCTGGGAGGTCTTTTGTATTGTCTTCCGTGAAGACAGACACAAAGCATTTGTTTAATTTCTCTGCCATTTCCTTATTCCCCATTATAAGTTCTTCTGTCTCTACCTGTAGTGAGCCCACATTTGTCTTTGCTAATCTTTTTCTTTTTTATATACCTATAAATGCTTTTACAGTCCATTTTTATGTTTCTCACGAGTTTACTTTCAAACTCTATTTTCTCTTTCTTTGTCGCTTTCTTGGTCCTCCTTTGCTGTATTCTAAAATGCTCCCAATCCTACTACTTTTGGCAACTTTATAAGCCTCTTCTTTAGATCTAATCTTGTTTCTCATGGATCACCTTTCTTGCTGGGTTTTTGTGCCTCAACAGAATGTAAATTTTTTGTAAACCATGTATTAATTATTTAAATGCTAGCCATTGCCTCTCTGCCATAATAACTTTTAATGTTGCTTCCCAATCTATCACAGCCAACTTGCCCCTCTTGCCCTTGTAGTTCCCTTGACCCTAGTTTCGGATTGAACTACATCACTTTCAAACTTAATTTAAAAATCTAACATATTATGGTCACTCTTCCCTAGAAGCTCCCTTACAATGACATTAATTAGCCCTTTCTCATCGCACAATACTGGATCTAAAATAGCCCATCCTCTAGTTGGTTCCTCCAGAAAACCATCTCGTGCTACTTTCCAGGAATTCGTCCCCCACAGCATTAATGCTAATTAGGTTTATCAGTCTATATGTAGATTGACCTCTTGAATCTCACTATGGACCAGATCAGATGACTCTATCCTATGTGTGACCGCCTCCTGGAACAAAGTGTCCAAGTAACATTCCTCCTCCCTGATGCGTCGCAGTGTCTGCAGCTCAGCCTCCAGCTCAGTGCCTCTGAGCTGAAGTTCCTCCAGCCGCGGACACTTACAGCTGACAGGTTTAAGCCCCACTCATGAAACTGACTCGCCAGTGCTGGGCTGTGGGAGTGCTGCACTGTCAGAGGTGAGATGTCAAGTCAAGGGTTGCCAGGTGGATGTGGAAAACCCAAGGCCACTACTTGAAGAAGCACAGGGAGCTCTCCCCACCGCCCTGGCCAATATTTATCCTTCAGCTGACATCACAAAACAGATTCATTGGTCACATTGCTATTTGTTGGATCTTGCTGTGTGCAAATTGGCTGCTGCTTTTCCTACAGTACAACAACAACCACACTCATTGGCTGTAAAATGCTTTGGGATGCCCTGAGGTCATGAAAGGTGTTAGATAAATGTAAGTCTTTCTTTTATGTGGCATGAGCTCCGATCGCTGCTGTCAGTCCCAGCCTATGGGAGAGAGGGAGTCAGACTAAAACTATCGCTTTGGTGTTTTAAGGAGTGTTGCTGTCGAGGCTCAGGGGTTAAAAAGTGGACGTTGCCAGTTCTGTGACCCTGCAAAGACTTTGGGAATTGGGATAGGAGGGAAAACAGGCCGGACGTGCACATTGAGCTCCCATTATCAAACTGGATGAAAGCAATTTCAGCCTTCACTGAGGAGCCAGATCACATTGTTGGAATTAAACCATGATTATAATTGGGGGCAAAATTGTTTTGCCAATGCCTTCCTCCTCCGCGTCATCTCTTGCTTGAGGACAGTTCCAGGTCCACTGGCATCATGTGTGAGTGGCCTTCCTTCATGTGGGAGGCCGGGCACTGAGCATTCAACTGTGGAGGCGTCATCGGACAGGCCAGAGCCTCGCTCAACAACATTTACTTATGAACCTGGAAGCTAATCCCTGATTTATTTGTAGGTATTTCTTCTCTCCTTCATAGAGGCCCAATGGTAACCCTGGCGGAGCTGAGCTAACTCCATAGAAACTGGAATCCAGACCCAATACCTCCTTGTCCGGGCAGCGCTGGTTGTCACTGGTGGTGCTGTTACCCAATAGGCCTTCGGGGAACGTGAGTTTCTTTTTTACTTCATATCACCTTGCTTTGCCGTGTTGAATAAACAGAGACCATTTTCTCGCAGACCATAAAGTACAATGCCCCTTTGCATTGTTTCAGATATCTTAACCCATCAATAGTCTTTGTTATCTATAGACCTGAGGTATTGGACATTTGAACCCATGAGGGCTCACCTGATCGGGGTAATGAATTGCTGAATTACGCAGGCTGGAACACAAGCTCCAGGTTCCATCTGGACTCTGTGTTGAGGTGACTGATTTCAGCTGTGGCAGAACTACAGACTCATAAGTTGGTCTCGGCACGCGTGAGTTAGGGAAGAGGTCTCTCCACAGGTCCTGTGCTGGGCCCCAGCTGGAATATTGCATCTAATTCTGGCCACCACACTTTTTAGAAAAGATGTCAAAGCCTTGGAGAGGAGATTTATCAGAATGGTACCTACTAGAAGGGATGTGGGACCTCAGTGAGAGTAGCTGGGATTGTTCCCCTCAGAGCAGGTTAAGGGGAGATTTAATAGACAGGCTCAAAGTTTTAAAGGTTTTGACAGTAGATAAGGAGAAACTATTTCCACCGGCAGGAGGGTTAGTAGCCAGAGGACACAGACCTAAGCTAATGGCACAAAAAAAAATGGGGGCGATGAGAATTTTTTTTGCACTGCAAATTGTTACCACCTGGAGTGATGTGCCAGAAAAAGTGGTGAAAATAGATTCAGTAAAATACCTTTTCAAAAGGAAATTGGATAAATACTTGAAAAGGAAAATAATGCAGGGTTAAAGGGAAGGGGCTAGGAAGTGGCATTCATTGGCTAACTCTACCAAAGAGCCAGCACAGGCATGAATGGCCTCTTTCTGTGTTGTATGATCCTATGATTCTATGAGGTGTATATGTGTGGGCACTGGTTTAAGAATAGGTCAAACCTTGGCTTAAAGTGTTCTTCACAGCCCTGGCACTCAGTGTCTAGGCTTGCATAGGGAGAGAGAGAGCAAGGCAACCTGCTGTCTGCGGCGTTGTGCCCCGGCGAGAATCGGTGATCAGGGTGACAGAGGCTAAATCAAAGATGGATTGTTGGAGGGAGAAAGTAATTGGACATTCGCTATCCTTATTGCAAAAAGCCTTATTGAAATGACAGACCCATGCTGGTCCTCACAAAAGAGACAGGCTCTCACAGGACTGTGAACCAACTCTGGTCCTGTGGATAGACCAGCAGAGTTAATAGCTGATCAGCGACTGGTACTTCACTTGCCCTGATGAAGCAGATGGTCAATGCCAACCTCAGTGCCTGCTTTATTTTGGGTACAATCAGAGAACTTCTCGACAAGGCATCTTGGACAGGGGGTCTTAAAATGGACGTAGATGAACAGATTTCTCTTTCTCCAGTCCCCAGTCCCTTGTATCATGCTTTGGCCGTGAGTACCACGTGGTTTCTGAATCCACACGTGGAGACAGTGGCATCTTGGTAATGGGTTAGTAATCCGGAGGCCTCAGGCTAATGCTCTGGAGACACGGGTTCAAATCCCATCATGGCAGCTGGTGGAATGCAAATTCAATTAATAAGTCAGGAGAATAAAGCTCGTTTCAGTGATGGTAAGAATGAAACTATCACTGATTGTTGTAAAAGCCCATCGGGCTCACTAATGTCATTTAGGGAAGGATATCTCTCGTCCTTATCTGGTCTGGCCTACATGTGACTCCTGACCCATAGCAGTGTGGTTGACTCTTAGGTGCCCTCTGAAATGGCCTAGCAAGTAACTCAGTGCAAGGGCAATTAGGCATGGGCAGCAAATGCTGGACTTGTCAGCGATGTCCACGCCCCATGAAAGAATAAAGAAAAATCATGAAAGACTCATGTTGGGTTCCTTGTCATGATACTTGAGGCTAGGGTTAAAATTGACCTTAAAATTCTCCAGAGGGCCAGGGTGGGGGCTTGTGTGTGCAGGGGAGAACAGCCAGTCTATCTGCTCATACTGACGCGCCTGGATAAGCACCCTTGGTCAAACCGCCAACTGTCCAGAAGAGGAATGACCAGTTGACAGAGATACCAAATAACCAATCATCAGTAGCCATCCTCAAGAGATGGAACGAAACTGGAAAAACAGGAGAGTGGACGAATGTGTCCGGGTCCTGCTGTGGCTGATCTGGGACGCGTTTAAATTTGTAGTTGTCTTGTGAAGATTTATGGTGTGTGGTGAATCATGCTGGGCTATGGTTCCATGGTGTGTGGTGAATCATGCTGGGCAATGGTTCCATGGTGTGTGGTGAATCATGCTGGGCTATGGTTCCATGGTGTGTGGTGAATCATGCTGGGCTAGGGTTCCATGGTGTGTGGTGATTTATATTGGGGTAGGGTTCCATGGTGTGTGGTGATTTATACTGGGGTAGGCTTCCATGGTGTGTGGTGATTTATACTGGGCTAGGGTTCCATGGTGTGTGGTGATTTATACTGGGCTAGGGTTCCATGGTGTGTGATGATTTATACTGGGGTAGTGTTCCATGGTATGTGGTGATTTATACTGGGATAGGGTTCCATGGTGTGTGGTGATTTATACTGGGCTAGGGTTCCATGGTGTATGGTGATTTATACTGGGGTAGAGTTCCATGGTGTGTGGTCATTTATACTGGGGTAGTGTTCCATGGTGTGTGGTGATTTATACTGGGGTAGGGTTCCATGGTGTGTGGTGATTTATACTGGGCTAGGGTTCCATGGTGTGTGATGATTTATACTGGGATAGGGTACCATGGAGTGTGGTGATTTATACTGGGGTAGGATTCCATGGTGTGTGGTGATTTATACTGGGGTAGGGTTCCATGGTGTGTGGTGATTTATACCTGGGTAGGGTTCCATGGTGTGTGGTGATTTATACTGGGCTAAGGTTCCATGGTGAGTGGTGATTTATACTGGGGTAGGATTCCAAAGTGTGTGGTGATTTATACTGGGCTAAGGTTCCATGGTGAGTGGTGATTTATACTGGGCTAAGGTTCCATGGTGTGTGGTGATTTCTACTGTGCTCGGGTTCCATGGTGTGTGGTGATTTATACTGGGCTAGGGTTCCATGGTGTGTGGTGATTTATACTGGGGTAGGGTTCCATGGTGTGTGGTGATTTATACTGGGGTAGGGTTCCATGGTGTGTGGTGATTTATACTGGGCTAGGGTTCCATGGTGTGTGGTGATTTATACTGGGGTAGGGTTCCATGGTGTGTGGTGATTTATACTGGGGTAGGGTTCCATGGTGTGTGGTGATTTATACTGGGGTAGGGTTCCATGGTGTGTGGTGATTTATACTGGGGTAGGGTTCCATGGTGTGTGGTGATTTATACTGGGATAGGGTTCCATGGTGTGTGGTGATTTATACTGGGATAGGGTTCCATGGTGTGTGGTGATTTATACTGGGGTAGGGTTCCATGGTGTGTGGTGATTTATACTGGCGTAGGGTTCCATGGTGTGTGGTGATTTATACTGGGGTAGGGTTCCATGGTGTGTGGTGAATGATGCTGGGCTATGGTTCCATGGTGTGTGGTGATTTATACTGGGCTAAGTTTCCATGGTGTGTGGTGATTTATACTGGGCTAAGGTTCCATGGTGTGTGGTGATTTATACTGGGCTATGGTTCCATGCATCTGGTGATTTATACTGGGCGAAGGTTCCATGGTGTGTGGTGATTTATACTGGGCTATGTTTCCATGCGTCTGGTGATTTATACTGGGCTATGGTTCTATGGTGTGTGGTGATTAGTCTGAGCTAGGATTCCATGGTGTGTGGTGATTTAGTCTGAGCTAGGATTCCATGGTGTGTGGTGATTTATACTGGGCTAAGGTTCCATGGTGTGTGGTGATTTATACTGGGGTAGGATTCCATGGTGTGTGGTGATTAATACTGGGCTAAGGTTCCATGGTGTGTGGTGATTTATACTGGGGTAGGGTTCCATGGTGTGTGGTGATTTATACTGGGTAGGGTTCCATGGTGTGTGGTGAATCATGCTGGGCTAGGGTTCTATGGTGCGTGGTAATTTATACTGGGCTCGGGTTCCATGGTGTGTGGTGATTTATACTGGGGTAGGGTTCCATGGTGTGTGGTGATTTATACTGGGGTAGGGTTCCATGGTGTGTGGTGATTTATACTGGGCTAGGGTTCCATGGTGTGTGGTGATTTATACTGGGGTAGAGTTCCATGGTGTGTGATGATTTATACTGGGCTAGATTTCCATGGTGTGTGGTGATTTATACTGGGGTAGGGTTCCATGGTGTGTGGTGAATTATACTGGGGTAGGGTTCCATGCTGTGTGGCGATTGATACTGCGGTAGGGTTCCATGGTGCGTGGTGATTTATACTGTGATAGCGATCCTTGGTGTGTGGTGGTTTACACTGGGGTAGCATTCCATGGTGTGTGGTGATTTATATTGGGCTAGGATTCCATGGTGTGTTGTGGTTTATCCTGGGGTAGGGTTCCATGGTGTGTGGGGTGATTTATACTGGCGTAGGGTTCCATGGTGTGTGGTGATTTATACTGGGGTAGCATTCCATGGTGTGTGGTCATTTATACTGGGCTAGGATTCCATGGTGTGTGGTGATTTATACTGGGCTAGGGTTCCATGGTGTGTGGTGATTTATACTGGGGTAGGGTTCCATGGTGTGTGGGGTGATTTATACTGGCGTAGGGTTCCATGGTGTGTGGTGATTTATACTGGGGTAGGGTTCCATGTTGTGTGGTGATTTATACTGGGATAGGGTTCCATGGTGTGTGGTGATTTTTACTGGGGTAGGGTTCCATGATGTGTGGTGATTTATACTGGGATAGGGTTCCATGGTGTGTGGTGATTTATACTGGACTAAGGTTCTATGGTGTGTGGTGATTTATACTGGGCTAAGATTCCATGGTGTGTGGTGACTTATACTGGGCTAAGGTTCCATGGTGTGTGGTGATTTATACTGGGGTAGGGTTCCATGGTGTGTGGTGATTTATACTGGGGTAGGGTTCCAAAGTGTGTGGTGATTTATACTGGGGTAAGGTTCCATGGTGTGTGGTGATTTATACTGGGGTAGGGTTCCATGGTGTGTGGTGATTTATACTGGGATAAGGTTCCATGGTGTGTGGTGATTTATACCTGGATCGGGTTCCATGGTGTGTGGTGATTTATACTGGGCACGGGTTCCATGGTGTGTCGTAATTTATACTGGGGTAGGGTTCCATGGTGTGTGGTGATTTATGCTGGGGTAGGGTTCCATGGTGTGTGGTGATTTATACTGGGGTAGGGTTCCATGGTGTGTGGTGATTTATACTGGGCTAGGGTTGCATGGTGTGTGGTGATTTATACTGGGGTAGGGTTCCAAGGTGTGTGGTGATTTATACTGGGGTAGGGTTCCATGGTGTGTGGTGATTTATACTGGGGTAGGATTCCATGGTGTGTGGTGTTTTATACTGGGGTAGGGTTCTATGGTGTGTGGTGATTTATACTGGGGTAGGGTTCCATGGTTTGTGGTGAATTATGCTGGGCTATGGTTCCATGGTGTGTGGTGATTTATACTGGGCTATGGTTCCATGATGTGTGGTGATTTATACTGGGCTAAGGTTCCATGGTGTGTGGTGATTTATACTGGGCTAAGGTTCCATGGTGTGTGGTGATTTATACTGGGCTATGGTTCCATGCGTCTGGTGATTTTTACTGGGCTAAGGTTCCATGGCGTGTGGTGAATAATGCTGGGCTATGGTTCCATGCGTCTGGTGATTTATACTGAGCTAGGGTTCCATGATGTGTGGTGATTTTTACTGTAGTAGGATTCCATGGTGTGTGGTGATTTATACTGGGCTAAGGTTCCATGGTTTGTGGTGATTTATACTGGGCTAATGTTCCATGGTTTGTGGTGACTTATACTGGGGTAGGGTTACGTGGTGTGTGGTAATTTATAGTGGGGTAGGGTTCCATGGTGTGTGGTGATTTATGCTGTGGTAGGGTTCCATGGTGTCTGGTGATTTATGCTGGGGTAGGGTTCCATGGTGTGTGGTGATTTATACTGGGGTAGGGTTCCATGGTGTGTGGTGATGTATACTGGGGTAAAGTTCCATGGTGTGTGGTGCTTTATACTGGGCTAGCGTTCCATGGTGTGTGGTGAATGATGCTGGGCTTTGGTTCCATGGTGTGTGGTTATTTATACTGGGCTAAGGTTCCATGCGTCTGGTGATTTATACTGGGCTATGGTTCCATGGTGTGTGGTGATTTAGTCTGAGCTAGGATTCCATGGTGTGTTGTGATATATTTTGGACCATGGTTCCATGGCGTGTGGTGAATCATACTGGGCTATGGTTCCATGCGCTGGTGATTTATACTGAGCTAGGGTTCCATGGTGTGTGGTGATTTATACTGGGGTAGGGTTCCATGGTGTGTGGTGATTTATACTGGGCTAAGGTTCCATGGTGTGTGGTGAGTTATACTGGGGTAAGTTTCCATGGTGTGTGGTGATTTATACTGGGCTAAGGTTCCATGGTGTGTGGTGATTTATACTGGGCTAAGGTTCCATGGTGTGTGGTGATTTATTTTGGTGTAGGGTTCCATGGTGTGGTGATTTATACTGGGGTAGGGTTCCATGGTGTGTGGTGATTTTTTCTGGGCTAAGGTTCCATGGCGTGTGGTGATCATGCTGGGCCATGGTTCCATGCGTCTGGTGATTTATACTGAGCTAGGGTTCCATGGTGTGTGGTGATTTATACTGTGGTGGGATTCCATGGTGTGTGGTGATTTATGGTGGGCTAAGGTTCCATGGTGTGTGGTGATTTATACTGGGTTAAGGTTCCATGGTGTGTGGTGATTTATACTGGGCTAAGGTTCCATGGTGTGTGGTGTTTTATACTGGGGTAGGGTTCCATGGTGTGTGGTGATTTATACTGGGGTAGGGTTCCAAAGTGTGTGGTGATTTATACTGGGGTAGGTTTCCATGGTGTATGGTGATTTATACTGGGTTTGGGTTCCATGGTGTGTGGTGATTGATACTGGGCTCTTTTTCCATGGTGTGTGGTGATTTATACTGGGCTAAGGTTCCATGATGTGTGGTGATTTATACTGGGGTAGGATTCCATGGTGTGTGTTGATTAATACTGGGCTAAGGTTCCATTTTGCTTGATGATTTATACTGGGCTGAGGTTCCATGGTTTTTGGTGACTTATACTGTGGTAGGGTTCCATGGTGTGTGGTGATTTATACTGGGCACGGGTTCCACGGTGTGTGGTAATTTATACTGGGGTAGAGTTCCATGGAGTGTGGTGATTTATGCTGGGGTAGGGTTCCATGGTGTGTGGTAATTTATACTGGGCTCGGGTTCCATGGTGTGTGGTGATTTATACTGGGGTAGGGTTCCATGGTGTGTGGTGATTCATACTGGGCTAGGGTTCCGTGGTGTGTGGTGATTTATACTGGGGTAGGGTTCCATGGTGTGTGGTGATTTATACTGGGGTAGGGTTCCATGGTGTGTGGTGATTTATACTGGGCTAGATTTCCATGGTATGTGGTAATTTATACTGGGGTAGTGTTCCATGGTGTGTGGTGAATTATACTGGGGTAGTGTTCCATGGTGTGCGGGTATTTATGCCGGGCTAGATTTCCATGGTGTGTGGTGATTTACACTGGGTTAGGGTTCCATGGTGTGTGGTGATTTATACTGGGGTAGGATTCCATGCTGTGTGGCGATTGATACTGCGGTAGGGTTCCATGGTGTGTGGTGATTCATACTGGGGTCGTGTTCCATGGTGTGTGGTGATTTATACAGGGGTAGGGTTCCATGGTGTGTGGTGATTTATACTGTGATAGCGATCCATGGTGTGTGGTGGTTTATCCTGGGGTAGCATTCCATGATGTGTGGTGATTTATACTGGGCTAGGATTCCATGGTGTGTGGTGATTTATACAGGGGTAGGGTTCCATGGTGCGTGGTGATTTATACTGTGATAGCGATCCATGGTGGTGTGGTGGTTTATACTGGGGTAGCATTCCATGGTGTGTGGTGATTTATTCTGGGCTAGGATTCCATGGTGTGTGGTGGTTTATACTGGGCTTGGTTTCCATAGTGTGTGGTGATTTATACTGGGGTAGGATTCCATGGTGTGTAGGGATTTACACTGGGGTAGAGTTCCATGGTGTGTGGTGATTTATACTGGGCTCGGGTTCCATGGTGTGTGGTGATTTATACTGGGGTAGGGTTCCATGGTGTGTGGTGATTTAGACTGGGGTAGAGTTCCATGGTGTGTGGTGATTTATACTGGGGTAGGATTCCATGGTGTGTGGGGATTTACACTGGGGTAGAGTTCCATGGTGTGTGGTGATTCATACTGGGCTCGGGTTCCATGGTGTGTGGTGATTTATACTGGGGTAGGGTTCCATCGCGTGTGGTGATTTATACCTGGCTCGGGTTCCATGGTGTCTGTTGATTTATACTGCGGTAAGGTTCCATGGTGTGTGGTGATTTAGACTAGGGTAGGGTTCCATGGTGTGTCGTGATTTATACTGGGCTATGGTTCCATGGTGTGTGGTGATTTATACTGGGCTAAGGTTCCATGATGTGTGGTGATTTATACTGGGCTAAGGTTCCATGGTGTGTGGTGATTTATACTGGGCTAAGGTTCCATGGTGTGTGGTGATTTATACTGGGCTATGGTTCCATGCGTCTGGTGATTTTTACTGGGCTAAGGTTCCATGGCGTGTGGTGAATCATGCTGGGCTATGGTTCCATGCGTCTGGTGATTTATACTGAGCTAGGGTTCCATGGTGTGTGGTGATTTTTACTGTGGTAGGATTCCATGGTGTGTGGTGATATATACTGGGCTAAGGTTCCATGGTGTGTGGTGATTTATACTGGGCTAAGGTTCCATGGTGTGTGGTGATTTATACTGTGGTAGGGTTCCAAAGTGTGTGGTGATTTATACTGGGCTCGGGTTCCATGGTGTGTGGTGATTTATACTGGGGTAGGGTTCCATGGTGTGTGGTGATTTATACTGGGGTAGGGTTCCATCGCGTGTGGTGATTTATACCTGGCTCGGGTTCCATGGTGTCTGTTGATTTATACTGCGGTAAGGTTCCATGGTGTGTGGTGATTCATACTGTGGTTAGGTTCCATGGTGTGTGGTGATTTATACCTGGATCGGGTTCCATGGTGTGTGGTGATTCATGCTGGGGTAGGGTTCCATGGAGTGTGGTGATTTATATTGGGGTAGGTTTCCATGGTGTGTGGTGATTTATACTGGGTTAGGGTTCCATGGTGTGTGGTGATTGATACTGGGCTCTTTTTCCATGGTGTGTGGTGATTTATACTGGGCACGGGTTCCACGGTGTGTGGTAATTTATACTGGGGTAGAGTTCCATGGTGTGTGGTGATTTATGCTGGGGTAGGGTTCCATTGTGCGTGGTAATTTATACTGGGCTCGGGTTCCATGGTGTGTGGTGATCTATACTGGGGTAGGGTTCCCTGGTGTGTGGTGATTTATACTGGGCTAGGGTTCCGTGGTGTGTGGTGATTTATTCTGGGGTAGGGTTCCATGCTGTGTGGCGATTGATACTGCGGTAGGCTTCCATGGTGTGTGGTGATTCATACTGGGGTCGGGTTCCATGGTGTGTGGTGATTTATACAGGGGTAGGGTTCCATGGTGTGTGGTGATTTATACTGTGATAGCGATCCATGGTGTGTGGTGGTTTATCCTGGGGTAGCATTCCATGATGTGTGGTGATTTATACTGGGCTAGGATTCCATGGTGTGTGGTGATTTATACAGGGGTAGGGTTCCATGGTGCGTGGTGATTTATACTGTGATAGCGATCCATGGTGTGTGGTGGTTTATACTGGGGTAGCATTCCATGGTGTGTGGTGATTTATTCTGGGCTAGGATTCCATGGTGTGTGGTGGTTTATACTGGGCTTGGTTTCCATAGTGTATGGTGATTTATACTGGGGTAGGATTCCATGGTGTGTGGGGATTTGCACTGGGGTAGAGTTCCATGGTGTGTGGTGATTTATACTGGGCTCGGGTTCCATGGTGTGTGGTGATTTATACTGGGGTAGGGTTCCATGGTGTGTGGTGATTTAGACTGGGGTAGGGTTCCATGGTGTGTGGTGATTTATACTGGGCTCGGGTTCCATGGTGTGTGGTGATTTATACTGGGGTAGGGTTCCATGGTGTGTGGTGATTTAGACTGGGGTAGGGTTCCATCGCGTGTGGTGATTTATACCTGGCTCGGGTTCCATGGTGTCTGTTGATTTATACTGCGGTAAGGTTCCATGGTGTGTGGTGATTTAGACTGGGGTAGGGTTCCATGGTGTGTGGTGATTTATACTGGGCTATGGTTCCATGGTGTGTGGTGATTTATACTGGGCTGAGGTTCCATGATGTGTGGTGATTTATACTGGGCTAAGGTTCCATGGTGTGTGGTGATTTATACTGGGCTAAGGTTCCATGGTGTGTGGTGATTTATACTGGGCTATGGTTCCATGCGTCTGGTGATTTTTACTGGGCTAAGGTTCCATGGCGTGTGGTGAATCATGCTGGGCTATGGTTCCATGAGTCTGGTGATTTATACTGAGCTAGGGTTCCATGGTGTGTGGTGATTTTTACTGTGGTATGATTCCATGGTGTGTGGTGATATATACTGGGTTAAGGTTCCATGGTGTGTGGTGATTTATACTGGGCTAAGGTTCCATGGTTTGTGGTGACTTATACTGGGGTAGGGTTACGTGGTGTGTGGTAATTTATAGTGGGGTAGGGTTCCATGGTGTGTGGTGATTTATGCTGGGGTAGTGTTCCATGGTGTCTGGTGATTTATGCTGGGGTAGGGTTCCATGGTGTGTGGTGATTTATACTGGGGTAGGGTTCCATGGTGTGTGGTGATTTATACTGGGGTAAGGTTCCATGGTGTGTGGTGATTTATACTGGGCTAGCGTTCCATGGTGTGTGGTGAATGATGCTGGGCTTTGGTTCCATGGTGTGTGGTGATTTATACTAGGCTAAGGTTCCATGCGTCTGGTGATTTATACTGGGCTATGGTTCCATGGCGTGTGGTGATTTATACTGGGGTAGGTTTCCATGGTGTGTGGTGATTTATACTGGGGTTGGGTTCCATAGTGTGTGGTGATTGATACTGGGCTCTTTTTCCATGGTGTGTGGTGATTTATACTTGGGTAGGGATCCATGGTTTGTGGTGATTTATACTGGGGTAGGGTTCCATGGTGTGTGGTGATTTATACTGGGCTAAGGTTCCATGGTGTGTGGTGATTTATACTGGGGTAGGATTCCATGGTGTGTGTTGATTAATACTGGGCTATGGTTCCATGGTGTGTGGTGATTTATACTCGGCACGGGTTCCATGGTGTGTGGTAATTTATGCTGGTGTAGAGTTCCATGGTGTGTGGTGATTTATGCTGGGGTAGGGTTCCATGGTGTGTGGTGATTTATACTCGGGTAGGGTTCCATGGTGTGTGGTGAATCATGCTGGGCTAGGGTTCTATGGTGCGTGGGTAATTTATTCTGGGCTCGGGTTCCATGGTGTGTGGTGATTTATACTGGGGTAGGGTTCCATGGTGTGTGGTGATTTATACTGGGCTAGGGTTCCATGGTGTGTGGTGATTTATACTGGGGTAGGGTTCCATGGTGTGTCGTGATTTATACTGGGGTAGGGTTTCATGGTGTGTGGTGATTTATACTGGGATAGATTTCCATGGTATGTTGTAATTTATACTGGGGTAGTGTTCCATGGTGTGTTGTGAATTATACTGGGGTAGTGTTCCATGGTGTGCGGGTATTTATACCGTGCTAGATTTCCATGGTGTGTGGTGATTTACACAGGGTTAGAGTTCCATGGTGTGTGGTGATTTATACTGGGGTAGGGTTCCATGCTGTGTGGCGATTGATACTGCGGTAGGGTTCCATGGTGTGTGGTGATTCATACTGGGGTCGGGTTCCATGGTGTGTGGTGATTTATACAGGGGTAGGGTTCCATGGTGTGTGGTGATTTATACTGTGATAGCGATCCATGGTGTGTGGTGTTTTATCCTGGGGTAGCATTCCATGGTGTGTGGTGATTTATACTGGGCTAGGATTCCATGGTGTGTGGTGATTTATACAGGGGTAGGGTTCCATGGTGTGTGGTGATTTATACTGTGATAGCGATCCATGGTGTGTGTTGGTTTATACTGGGGTAGCATTCCATGGTGTGTGGTGGTTTTTACTGGGCTTGGTTTCCATAGTGTGTGGTGATTTATACTGGGGTAGGATTCCATGGTGTGTGGGGATTTACACTGGGGTAGAGTTCCATGGTGTGTGGTGATTTATACTGGGCTCGGGTTCCACGGTGTGTGGTGATTTATACTGGGGTAGGGTTCCATGGTTTGTGGTGATTTAGACTGGGGTAGGGTTCCATGGTGTGTGGTGATTTATACTGGGGTAGGGTTCCATGGTGTGTGGTGATTTATACTGGCGTAGGGTTCCACGGCGTGTGGTGATTTAGTCCTGGCTCGGGTTCCATGGTGTCTGTTGATTTATACTGGGGTAAGGTTCCATGGCGTGTGGTGATTTATACCTGGCTCGGGTTCCATGGTGTCTGTTGATTTATACTGGGGTTAGGTTCCATGGTGTGTGGTGATTTATACTGTGGTAAGGTTCCATGGTGTGTGGTGATTTATACCTGGATCGGGTTCCATGGTGTGTGGTGATTTATGCTGGGGTAGGGTTCCATGGTGTGTGGTGATTTATGCTGGGGTAGGGTTCCATGGTGTGTGGTGATTTATACTGGGGTAGGGTTTCATGGTGTGTGGTGATTTATACTGGGGTAAGGTTCCATGGTGTGTGGTGATTTATACTGGGCTAGCGATCCATGGTGCGTGGTGAATGATGCTGGGCTATGGTTCCATGGTGTGTGGTGATTTATACTAGGGTAGGGTTCCATGGTGTGTGTGATTTATACTGAGCTCGGGTTCCATGGTGTGTGGCGATTTATACCTGGATCGGGTTCCATGGTGTGTGGTGATTTATACTGGGCTAGGGTTCCATGGTGTGTGGTGATTTATACTGGGGTAGGGATCCATGGTGTGTCGTGATTTATACTGGGGTAGGGTTTCATGGTGTGTGGTGATTTATACTGGGATAGATTTCCATGGTATGTTGTAATTTATACTGGGGTAGTGTTCCATGGTGTGTTGTGAATTATACTGGGGTAGTGTTCCATGGTGTGCGGGTATTTATACCGGGCTAGATTTCCATGGTGTGTGGTGATTTACACAGGGTTAGAGTTCCATGGTGTGTGGTGATTTATACTGGGGTAGGGTTCCATGCTGTGTGGCGATTGATACTGCGGTAGGGTTCCATGGTGTGTGGTGATTCATACTGGGGTCGGGTTCCATGGTGTGTGGTGATTTATACAGGGGTAGGGTTCCATGGTGTGTGGTGATTTATACTGTGATAGCGATCCATGGTGTGTGGTGTTTTATCCTGGGGTAGCATTCCATGGTGTGTGGTGATTTATACTGGGCTAGGATTCCATGGTGTGTGGTGATTTATACAGGGGTAGGGTTCCATGGTGCGTGGTGATTTATACTGTGATAGCGATCCATGGTGTGTGTTGGTTTATACTGGGGTAGCATTCCATGGTGTGTGGTGGTTTTTACTGGGCTTGGTTTCCATAGTGTGTGGTGATTTATACTGGGCTCGGGTTCCATGGTGTGTGGTGATTTATACTGGGGTAGGGTTCCATGGTGTGTGGTGATTTAGACTGGGATAGGGTTCCATGGTGTGTGGTGATTTATACTGGGGTAGGGTTCCATGGTGTGTGGTGATTTATACTGGCGTAGGGTTCCACGGCGTGTGGTGATTTAGTCCTGGCTCGGGTTCCATGGTGTCTGTTGATTTATACTGGGGTAAGGTTCCATGGCGTGTGGTGATTTATACCTGGCTCGGGTTCCATGGTGTCTGTTGATTTATACTGGGGTTAGGTTCCATGGTGTGTGGTGATTTATACTGTAGTAAGGTTCCATGGTGTGTGGTGATTTATACCTGGATCGGGTTCCATGGTGTGTGGTGATTTATGCTGGGGTAGGGTTCCATGGTGTGTGGTGATTTATGCTGGGGTAGGGTTCCATGGTGTGTGGTGATTTATACTGGGGTAGGGTTCCATGGTGTGTGGTGATTTATACTGGGGTAAGGTTCCATGGTGTGTGGTGATTTATACTGGGCTAGCGATCCATGGTGTGTGGTGAATGATGCTGGGCTATGGTTCCATGGTGTGTGGTGATTTATACTAGGGTAGGGTTCCATGGTGTGTGTGATTTATACTGAGCTCGGGTTCCATGGTGTGTGGTGATTAATATTGGGGTAGGATTCCATGGTGTGTGGTGTTTTATACTGGGCTCGGGTTGCAGGTGTGTGGTGATTTATACTGGTGTAGGGTTCCCTGGTGCGTGTTGATTTATACTGGGCTCGGGTTCCATGGTGTGTGGTGATTTATACTGGGCTGAGGTTCCATGGTATGTGGTGATTTATACTAGGGTAGGGATCCATGGTGTGTGTTGATTTATACTGGGCTAGCGTTCGATGGTGTGTGGTGATTTATACTGGGGTAGGGTTCCATGGAGTGTAGTGATTTATACTGGTGTAGGATTCCATGGTGTGTGGTGATTTATACTGGGGTAGGGTTCCATGGTGTGTGGTGAATCATGCTGGGCTTGGGTTCCATGGTGTGTGGTGATTTATACTGGGGTAGGATTCCATGGTTTGTGGTGAATCATGCTGGGCTTGGGTTCCATGGTGTGTGGTGATTGATATTGGGCTCAGGTATCATGGTGTGTGGTGATTTATACTATGCTAAATGATCATGGCGTGTGGTGATTTATGCTGGGGTAGGGTTCCATGGTGTGTGGTGATTTATACTGGTGTAGGGTTCCATGGTGTGTGGTGATTTATACTGGGGTAGGGATCCATTGTCTGTGGTGATTTATTCTGGGCTTAGTTATCATGGTGTGTGGTGATTTATACTGGGGTAGGGTTCCATTGTGTGTGGTGATTTATTCTGGGGCAAGGTTCCATGGTGTGTGGTGAATTATACTGCGGTGGGATTCCGTGGTGTCTGGTGATTTATGCTGGGGTAGGGTTCCATGATGTGTGGTGATTTATACTGGGCTTGGTTTCCATGGTGTGTTGTGATTTATACTGGGGTAGGATTCCATGTTGTGTGGTGATTTATACTGGTGTAGGTTTCCATGGTGTGTGGTGATTTATACTGGGGTCGGGTTCCATGGTGTGTGGCGATTTATACTGGGCTTGGGTTCCATGGTGTGTGGCGATTTATACTTGGGTAGGATTCCATGGTGTGTGGTGATTTATACCGGGCTAGGGTTCCATGGTGTGTGGTGATTTATACTGTGCTCGGGTTTCATGGTGTGTGGTGATGTATACTGGGGTATGGTTCCATGGTGTGTGGTTATTTATACTGGGGTAGGGTTCCTTGGTGTGTGGTGATTTATACTGGGCTAGGGTTCCATGGTATGTGGTGGTTTATACTGGGGTAGGGTTCCATGGTGTGTGGTGATTTATGCTGGGGTAGGTTTGCATGGTGTGTGGTGATTTATACTGGGGTAGGGTTCCATAGTGTGTGGTGATTGATACTGGGCTCTTTTTCCATGGTGTGTGGTGATTTATACTGGGGTAGGGTTCCATGGTGTGTGGTGATTTATACTGGGGTAGGGTTCCATGGTGTGTGGTGATTTATATTGGGCTAAGGTTCCATGGTGTGTGGTGATTTATACTGGGGTAGGATTCCATGGTGTGTGTTGATTAATACTGGGCTAAGGTTCCATGGTGTGTGATGATTTATACTGGCCTGAGGTTCCATGGTTTTTGGTGTCTTATACTGGGGTAGGGTTCCATGGTGTGTGGTGATTTATACTGGGCACGGGTTCCACGGTGTGTGGTAATTTATGCTGGGGTAGAGTTCCATGGTGTGTGGTGATTTATGCTGGGGTAGGGTTCCATGGTGTGTGGTGATTTATACTGGGGTAGGGTTGCATGGTGTGTGGTGAATCATGCTGGGCTAGGGTTCTATGGTGCGTGGTAATTTATACTGGGCTCGGGTTCCATGGTGTGTGATGATTTATACTGGGTTAGGGTTCCATGGTGTGTGGTGATTTATACTGGGCTAGGGTTCCATGGTGTGTGGTGATTTATACTGGGGTAGGGTTCCATGGTGTGTGGTGATTTATACTGGGATAGATTTCTATGGTATGTTGTAATTTATACTGGGGTAGTGTTCCATGGTGTGTTGTGAATTATACTGGGGTAGTGTTCCATGGTGTGCGGGTATTTATACCGGGCTAGATTTCCATGGTGTGTGGTGATTTACACTGGGTTAGAGTTCCATGGTGTGTGGTGATTTATACTGGGGTAGGGTTCCATTCTGTGTGGCGATTGATACTGCGGTAGGGTTCCATGGTGTGTGGTGCTTCATACTGGGGTCGGGTTCCATGGTGTGTGGTGATTTATACAGGAGTAGGGTTCCATGGTGTGTGGTGATTTATAGTGTGATAGCGATCCATGGTGTGTGGTGGTTTATCCTGGGGTAGCATTCCATGGTGTGTGGTGATTTATACTGGGCTAGGATTCCATGGTGTGTGGTGATTTATACAGGGGTAGGATTCCATGGTGCGTGGTGATTTATACTGTGATAGCGATCCATGGTGTGTGTTGGTTTATACTGGGGTAGCATTCCATGGTGTGTGGTGGTTTATACTGGGCTTGGTTTCCATGGTGTGTGGTGATTTATACTGGGGTAGGATTCCATGGTGTTTGGGGATTTACACTGGGGTAGAGTTCCATGGTGTGTGGTGATTTATACTGGGCTCGGGTTCCATGGTGTGTGGTGATTTATACTGGGGTAGGGTTCCATGGTGTGTGGTGATTTAGACTGGGGTAGGGTTCCATGGTGTGTGGTGATTTATACTGGGGTAGGGTTCCATGGTGTGTGGTGATTTATACTGGCGTAGGGTTCCACGGCGTGTGGTGATTTAGTCCTGGCTCGGGTTCCATGGTGTCTGTTGATTTATACTGGGGTAAGGTTCCATGGCGTGTGGTGATTTATACCTGGCTCGGGTTCCATGGTGTCTGTTGATTTATACTGGGGTTAGGTTCCATGGTGTGTGGTGATTTATACTGTGGTAAGGTTCCATGGTGTGTGGTGATTTATACCTGGATTGGGTTCCATGGTGTGTGGTGATTTATGCTGGGGCAGGGTTCCATGGTGTGTGGTGATTTATGCTGGGGTAGGGTTCCATGGTGTGTGGTGATTTATACTGGGGTAGGGTTCCATGGTGTGTGGTGATTTATACTGGGGTAAGGTTCCATGGTGTGTGGTGATTTATACTGGGCTAGCGATCCATGGTGTGTGGTGAATGATGCTGGGCTATGGTTCCATGGTGTGTGGTGATTTATACTAGGGTAGGGTTCCATGGTGTGTGTGATTTATACTGAGCTCGGGTTCCATGGTGTGTGGTGATTAATATTGGGGTAGGATTCCATGGTGTGTGGTGTTTTATACTGGGCTCGGGTTGCAGGTGTGTGGTGATTTATACTGGTGTAGGGTTCCCTGGTGCGTGTTGATTTATACTGTGCTCGGGTTCCATGGTGTGTGGTGATTTATACTGGGCTGGGGTTCCATGGTATGTGGTGATTTATACTAGGGTAGGGATCCATGGTGTGTGTTGATTTATACTGGGCTAGCATTCCATGGTGTGTGTTGATTTATACTGGGGTACGGTTCCATGGAGTGTAGTGATTTATACTGGTGTAGGATTCCATGGTGTGTGGTGATTTATACTGGGGTAGGGTTCCATGGTGTGTGGTGAATCATGCTGGGCTTGGGTTCCATGGTGTGTGGTGATTTATACTGGGGTAGGATTCCATGGTTTGTGGTGAATCATGCTGGGCTTGGGTTCCATGGTGTGTGGTGATTGATATTGGGCTCAGGTATCATGGTGTGTGGTGATTTATACTATGCTAAATGATCATGGCGTGTGGTGATTTATGCTGGGGTAGGGTTCCATGGTGTGTGGTGATTTATGCTGGGGTAGGGTTCCATGGTGTGTGGTGATTTATACTGGGGTAGGGTTCCATGGTGTGTGGTGATTTATACTGGGGTAAGGTTCCATGGTGTGTGGTGATTTATACTGGGCTAGCGATCCATGGTGTGTGGTGAATGATGCTGGGCTATGGTTCCATGGTGTGTGGTGATTTATACTAGGGTAGGGTTCCATGGTGTGTGTGATTTTTACTGAGCTCGGGTTCCATGGTGTGTGGTGATTAATATTGGGGTAGGATTCCATGGTGTGTGGTGTTTTATACTGGGCTCGGGTTGCAGGTGTGTGGTGATTTATACTGGTGTAGGGTTCCCTGGTGCGTGTTGATTTATACTGGGCTCGGGTTCCATGGTGTGTGGTGATTTATACTGGGCTGAGGTTCCATGGTATGTGGTGATTTATACTAGGGTAGGGATCCATGGTGTGTGTTGATTTATACTGGGCTAGCGTTCGATGGTGTGTGGTGATTTATACTGGGGTAGGGTTCCATGGAGTGTAGTGATTTATACTGGTGTAGGATTCCATGGTGTGTGGTGATTTATACTGGGGTAGGGTTCCATGGTGTGTGGTGAATCATGCTGGGCTTGGGTTCCATGGTGTGTGGTGATTTATACTGGGGTAGGATTCCATGGTTTGTGGTGAATCATGCTGGGCTTGGGTTCCATGGTGTGTGGTGATTGATATTGGGCTCAGGTATCATGGTGTGTGGTGATTTATACTATGCTAAATGATCATGGCGTGTGGTGATTTATGCTGGGGTAGTGTTCCATGGTGTGTGGTGATTTATACTGGTGTAGGGTTCCATGGTGTGTGGTGATTTATACTGGGGTAGGGGTCCATTGTCTGTGGTGATTTATTCTGGGCTTAGTTATCATGGTGTGTGGTGATTTATACTGGGGTAGGGTTCCATTGTGTGTGGTGATTTATTCTGGGGCAAGGTTCCATGGTGTGTGGTGAATTATACTGCGGTGGGATTCCGTGGTGTCTGGTGATTTATGCTGGGGTAGGGTTCCATGATGTGTGGTGATTTATACTGGGCTTGGTTTCCATGGTGTGTTGTGATTTATACTGGGGTAGGATTCCATGTTGTGTGGTGATTTATACTGGTGTAGGTTTCCATGGTGTGTGGTGATTTATACTGGGGTCGGGTTCCATGGTGTGTGGCGATTTATACTGGGCTTGGGTTCCATGGTGTGTGGCGATTTATACTTGGGTAGGATTCCATGGTGTGTGGTGATTTATACCGGGCTAGGGTTCCATGGTGTGTGGTGATTTATACTGTGCTCGGGTTTCATGGTGTGTGGTGATGTATACTGGGGTATGGTTCCATGGTGTGTGGTTATTTATACTGGGGTAGGGTTCCTTGGTGTGTGGTGATTTATACTGGGCTAGGGTTCCATGGTATGTGGTGGTTTATACTGGGGTAGGGTTCCATGGTGTGTGGTGATTTATGCTGGGGTAGGTTTGCATGGTGTGTGGTGATTTATACTGGGGTAGGGTTCCATAGTGTGTGGTGATTGATACTGGGCTCTTTTTCCATGGTGTGTGGTGATTTATACTGGGGTAGGGTTCCATGGTGTGTGGTGATTTATACTGGGGTAGGGTTCCATGGTGTGTGGTGATTTATATTGGGCTAAGGTTCCATGGTGTGTGGTGATTTATACTGGGGTAGGATTCCATGGTGTGTGTTGATTAATACTGGGCTAAGGTTCCATGGTGTGTGATGATTTATACTGGCCTGAGGTTCCATGGTTTTTGGTGTCTTATACTGGGGTAGGGTTCCATGGTGTGTGGTGATTTATACTGGGCACGGGTTCCACGGTGTGTGGTAATTTATGCTGGGGTAGAGTTCCATGGTGTGTGGTGATTTATGCTGGGGTAGGGTTCCATGGTGTGTGGTGATTTATACTGGGGTAGGGTTCCATGGTGTGTGGTGAATCATGCTGGGCTAGGGTTCTATGGTGCGTGGTAATTTATACTGGGCTCGGGTTCCATGGTGTGTGATGATTTATACTGGGTTAGGGTTCCATGGTGTGTGGTGATTTATACTGGGCTAGGGTTCCATGGTGTGTGGTGATTTATACTGGGGTAGTGTTCCATGGTGTGTGGTGATTTATACTGGGGTAGGGTTCCATGGTGTGTGGTGATTTATACTGGGATAGATTTCTATGGTATGTTGTAATTTATACTGGGGTAGTGTTCCATGGTGTGTTGTGAATTATACTGGGGTAGTGTTCCATGGTGTGCGGGTATTTATACCGGGCTAGATTTCCATGGTGTGTGGTGATTTCCACTGGGTTAGAGTTCCATGGTGTGTGGTGATTTATACTGGGGTAGGGTTCCATTCTGTGTGGCGATTGATACTGCGGTAGGGTTCCATGGTGTGTGGTGCTTCATACTGGGGTCGGGTTCCATGGTGTGTGGTGATTTATACAGGAGTAGGGTTCCATGGTGTGTGGTGATTTATAGTGTGATAGCGATCCATGGTGTGTGGTGGTTTATCCTGGGGTAGCATTCCATGGTGTGTGGTGATTTATACTGGGCTAGGATTCCATGGTGTGTGGTGATTTATACAGGGGTAGGATTCCATGGTGCGTGGTGATTTATACTGTGATAGCGATCCATGGTGTGTGTTGGTTTATACTGGGGTAGCATTCCATGGTGTGTGGTGGTTTATACTGGGCTTGGTTTCCATGGTGTGTGGTGATTTATACTGGGGTAGGATTCCATGGTGTTTGGGGATTTACACTGGGGTAGAGTTCCATGGTGTGTGGTGATTTATACTGGGCTCGGGTTCCATGGTGTGTGGTGATTTATACTGGGGTAGGGTTCCATGGTGTGTGGTGATTTAGACTGGGGTAGGGTTCCATGGTGTGTGGTGATTTATACTGGGGTAGGGTTCCATGGTGTGTGGTGATTTATACTGGCGTAGGGTTCCACGGCGTGTGGTGATTTAGTCCTGGCTCGGGTTCCATGGTGTCTGTTGATTTATACTGGGGTAAGGTTCCATGGCGTGTGGTGATTTATACCTGGCTCGGGTTCCATGGTGTCTGTTGATTTATACTGGGGTTAGGTTCCATGGTGTGTGGTGATTTATACTGTGGTAAGGTTCCATGGTGTGTGGTGATTTATACCTGGATTGGGTTCCATGGTGTGTGGTGATTTATGCTGGGGCAGGGTTCCATGGTGTGTGGTGATTTATGCTGGGGTAGGGTTCCATGGTGTGTGGTGATTTATACTGGGGTAGGGTTCCATGGTGTGTGGTGATTTATACTGGGGTAAGGTTCCATGGTGTGTGGTGATTTATACTGGGCTAGCGATCCATGGTGTGTGGTGAATGATGCTGGGCTATGGTTCCATGGTGTGTGGTGATTTATACTAGGGTAGGGTTCCATGGTGTGTGTGATTTATACTGAGCTCGGGTTCCATGGTGTGTGGTGATTAATATTGGGGTAGGATTCCATGGTGTGTGGTGTTTTATACTGGGCTCGGGTTGCAGGTGTGTGGTGATTTATACTGGTGTAGGGTTCCCTGGTGCGTGTTGATTTATACTGTGCTCGGGTTCCATGGTGTGTGGTGATTTATACTGGGCTGAGGTTCCATGGTATGTGGTGATTTATACTAGGGTAGGGATCCATGGTGTGTGTTGATTTATACTGGGCTAGCATTCCATGGTGTGTGGTGATTTATACTGGGGTAGGGTTCCATGGAGTGTAGTGATTTATACTGGTGTAGGATTCCATGGTGTGTGGTGATTTATACTGGGGTAGGGTTCCATGGTGTGTGGTGAATCATGCTGGGCTTGGGTTCCATGGTGTGTGGTGATTTATACTGGGGTAGGATTCCATGGTTTGTGGTGAATCATGCTGGGCTTGGGTTCCATGGTGTGTGGTGATTGATATTGGGCTCAGGTATCATGGTGTGTGGTGATTTATACTATGCTAAATGATCATGGCGTGTGGTGATTTATGTTGGGGTAGGGTTCCATGGTGTGTGGTGATTTATTCTGGTGTGGGGTTCCATGGTGTGTGGTGATTTATACTGGGGTAGGGGTCCATTGTCTGTGGTGATTTATTCTGGGCTTAGTTATCATGGTGTGTGGTGATTTATACTGGGGTAGGGTTCCATTGTGTGTGGTGATTTATGCTGGGGTAAAGTTCCATGGTGTGTGGTGAATTATACTGCGGTGGGATTCCATGGTGTCTGGTGATTTATGCTGGGGTAGGGTTCCATGATGTGTGGTGATTTATACTGGGCTTGGTTTCCATGGTGTGTTGTGATTTATACTGGGGTAGGATTCCATGGTGTGTGGTCATTTATACTGGTGTCGCTTTCCATGGTGTGTGGTGATTTATACTGGGGTCAGGTTCCATGGTGTGTGGCGATTTATACTGGGCTTGGGTTCCATGGTGTGTGGCGATTTATACTTGGGTAGGATTCCATGGTGTGTGGTGATTTATACCGGGCTAGGGTTCCATGGTGTGTGGTGATTTATACTGTGCTCGGGTTTCATGGTGTGTGGTGATGTATACTGGGGTATGGTTCCATGGTGTGTGGTTATTTATACTGGGGTAGGGTTCCTTGGTGTGTGGTGATTTATACTGGGCTAGGGTTCCATGGTATGTGGTGATTTATACTGGGGTAGGGTTCCATGGTGTGTGGTGATTTATGCTGGGCTAGCGTTCCATGGCGTGTGGTGATTTATACTGGGGTAGGATTCCATGGTGTATGGGGATTTATACTGGGGTAGGATTCCATGGTGAGTGGTGATTTATACTGGGGTCGGGTTCCATGGTTTGTGGTGAATCATGCTGGGCTCTTTTTCCATGGTGTGTGGTGATTTATTCTGGGGTAGGATTCCATGGTGTGTGGTGAATCATGTTGTGCTTGGGTTCCATGGTGTGTTGTGATTTATACTGGGGTAGGGTTCCATGGTGTGTGGTGATTTATATTGGCTAAGGTATCATGGTGTGTGTTGATTTGTACTACGCTAAGGTATCATGGTGTGTGGTGATTTAGACTGGGGTAGGGTTCCATGGTGTGTGGTGATTTATACTTTGGTAGGGTTCCATGGTGTGTGGTGATTGATACTGGGCTAGCGTTCCATGGTGTGTGGTGATTTATACTGGGGTAGGTTTCCATGGTGTGTGGTGATTTATACTGGGCTAGCATTCCATGGTGTGTGGTGATTTACACTGGGGTAGGATTCCATGGTGTGTGGTGATTGATACTGGACTCGGGTTCCATGGTGTGTCGTAATTTATACTGGGGTAGGGTTCCATGGTGTGTGGTGATTTATGCTATGCCAGGGTATCATGGCGTGTGGTGATTTATGCTGGGGTAGGGTTCCATGGTGTGTGGTGATTTATACTGGTGTAAGTTTCCATGGTGTGTGGTGATTTATACTGGGGTAGGGGTCCATTGTCTGTGGTGATTTATTCTGGGCTTAGTTATCATGGTGTGTGGTGATTTATACTGGGGTAGGGTTCCATTGTGTGTGGTGATTTATTTTGGGCTAAGGTATCATGGTGTGTGTTGATTTATACTGGGGTAAGGTTCCATGGTGTGTGGTGATTTATACCTGGATCGGGTTCCATGGTGTGTGGTGATTTCTGCTGGGGTAGGGTTCCATGGTGTGTGGTGATTTATACTGGGTTAAGGTTCCATGGTGTGTGGTGATTTATACTGGGCTAAGGTTCCATGGTGTGTGGTGTTTTATACTGGGGTAGTGTTCCATGGTGTATGGTGATTTATACTGGGGTAGTGTTCCAAAGTGTGTGGTGATTTATACTGGGGTAGGTTTCCATGGTGTGTGGTGATTTATACTGGGGTAGGGTTCCATGGAGTGTAGTGATTTATACTGGTGAAGGATTCCATGGTGTGTGGTGATATATACTGGGGTAGGGTTCCATGGTGTGTGGTGAATCATGCTGGGCTTGGGTTCCATGGTGTGTGGTGATTTATACTATGCTAAGGTATCATGGCGTGTGGTGATTTATGCTGGGGTAGGGTTCCATGGTGTGTGGTGATTTATACTGGTGTAGGGTTTATGGTGTGTGGTGATTTATACTGGGGTAGGGGTCCATTTTCTGTGGTGATTTATTCTGGGCTTAGTTATCATGGTGTGTGGTGATTTATACTGGGTAGGGTTCCATTGTGTGTGGTGTTTTATTTTGGGCTAAGGTATCATGGTATGTGGTGATTTATACTGGGGTAAGGTTCCATAGTGTGTGGTGATTTATACTGTGGTAAGGTTCCATGGTGTGTGGTGATTTATACCTGGATCGGGTTCCATGGTGTGTGGTGATTTATGCTGGGGTAGGGTTCCATGGTGTGTGGTGATTTATACTGGGTTAAGGTTCCATGGTGTGTGGTGATTTATACTGGGCTAAGGTTCCATGGTGTGTGGTGTTTTATACTGGGGTAGGGTTCCATGGTGTATGGTGATTTATACTGGGGTAGGTTTCCATGGTGTGTGGTGATTTATACTGAGGTAGGGTTCCATGGAGTGTAGTGATTTATACTGGTGTAGGATTCCATGGTGTGTGGTGATTTATACTGGGGTAGGGTTCCATGGTGTGTGGTGAATCATGCTGGGCTTGGGTTCCATGGTGTGTGGTGATTTATATTGGGCTCAGGTATCATGGTGTGTGGTGATTTATACTATGCTAAGGTATCATGGCGTGTGGTGATTTATGCTGGGGTAGGGTTCCATGGTGTGTGGTGATTTATACTGGTGTAGGGTTCCATGGTGTGTGGTGATTTATACTGGGGTAGGGGTCCATTGTCTGTGGTGATTTATTCTGGGCTTAGTTATCATGGTGTGTGGTGATTTATACTGGGGTAGGGTTCCATTGTGTGCGGTGATTTATTCTGGGCTAAGGTATCATGGTGTGTGGTGATTTATACCGGGGTAAGCTTCCATGGTGTGTGGTGATTTATACTGTGGTAAGGTTCCATGGTGTGTGGTGATTTATACCTGGATCGGGTTCCATGGTGTGTGGTGATTTATGCTGGTGTATGGTTCCATGGTGTGTGGTGATTTATACTGGGGTAGGGTTCCATGGCGTGTGGTGATTTATACCTGCCTCGGGTTCCATGGTGTGTGGTGATTTATACTGGGGTAGGGTTCCATGGTGTGTGGTGATTTATACTGGGTTAGGGTTCCATGGTGTGTGGTAATTTATACTGGGGTCGGGTTCCATGGTGTGTGGTGATTTATGCTGGGGTAGGGTTCCATGGTGTGTGGTGATTTATGGTGGGGTAGGGTTCCATGGTGTGTGGTGATTTATACTGGGGTAGGGTTCCATGGTGTGTGGTGATTTATACTGGGGTAAGGTTGCATGGTGTGTCGTGATTTATACTGGGCTAGCATTCCATGGTGTGTGGTGATTTACACTGGGGTAGGATTCCATGGTGTGTGGTGATTGATACTGGACTCGTGTTCCATGGTGTGTGGTGATTTATACTGGGGTAGGGTTCCATGGTGTGTGGTGATTTATCCTGGGCTAGCGTTCCATGGTGTGTGGTGATTTACACCGGGGTAGGTTTCCATGGTGTGTGGTGATTTATACTGGGCTCGCGTTCCATGGTTTGTGGTGATTTATACTGGGGTATGGTTCCATGGTGTGTGGTGATTGATACTGGCCTCGGGTTCCATGGTGTGTGGTGATTTACACTGGGGTAGGGTTCCATGATGTGTGGTGATTTATACTGTGGTAAGGTTCCATGGTGTGTGGTGATTTATACCTGGATCGGGTTCCATGGTGTGTGGTGATTTATGCTGGGGTAGGGTTCCATGGTGTGTGGTGATTTATGCTGGGGTAGGGTTCCATGGTGTGTGGTGATTTATACTGGGCTATGGTTCCATGGTGTGTGGTGATTTATACTGGGCTAAGTTTTCCATGGTGTATGGTGATTTATACTGGGGTAGGGTTCCAAAGTGTGTGGTGATTTATACTGGGGTAGGTTTCCATGGTGTGTGGTGATTTATACTGGGGTAGGGTTCCATGGTGTGTGGTGATTTATACTGGGCTAAGGTTCCATGGTGTGTGGTGTTTTATACTGGGGTAGTGTTCCATGGTGTATGGTGATTTATACTGGGGTAGTGTTCCAAAGTGTGTGGTGATTTATACTGGGGTAGGTTTCCATGGTGTGTGGTGATTTATACTGGGGTAGGGTTCCATGGAGTGTAGTGATTTATACTGGTGAAGGATTCCATGGTGTGTGGTGATATATACTGGGGTAGGGTTCCATGGTGTGTGGTGAATCATGCTGGGCTTGGGTTCCATGGTGTGTGGTGATTTATACTCTGCTAAGGTATCATGGCGTGTGGTGATTTATGCTGGGGTAGGGTTCCATGGTGTGTGGTGATTTATACTGGTGTAGGGTTTATGGTGTGTGGTGATTTATACTGGGGTAGGGGTCCATTTTCTGTGGTGATTTATTCTGGGCTTAGTTATCATGGTGTGTGGTGATTTATACTGGGTAGGGTTCCATTGTGTGTGGTGTTTTATTTTGGGCTAAGGTATCATGGTATGTGGTGATTTATACTGGGGTAAGGTTCCATAGTGTGTGGTGATTTATACTGTGGTAAGGTTCCATGGTGTGTGGTGATTTATACCTGGATCGGGTTCCATGGTGTGTGGTGATTTATGCTGGGGTAGGGTTCCATGGTGTGTGGTGATTTATACTGGGTTAAGGTTCCATGGTGTGTGGTGATTTATACTGGGCTAAGGTTCCATGGTGTGTGGTGATTTATGCTGGGGTAGGGTTCCATGGTGTGTGGTGATTTATACTGGGTTAAGGTTCCATGGTGTGTGGTGATTTATGCTGGGTTAAGGTTCCATGGTGTGTGGTGATTTATACTGGGCTAAGGTTCCATGGTGTGTGGTGTTTTATACTGGGGTAGGGTTCCATGGTGTATGGTGATTTATACTGGGGTAGGTTTCCATGGTGTGTGGTGATTTATACTGGGGTAGGGTTCCATGGAGTGTAGTGATTTATACTGGTGTAGGATTCCATGGTGTGTGGTGATTTATACTGGGGTAGGGTTCCATGGTGTGTGGTGAATCATGCTGGGCTTGGGTTCCATGGTGTGTGGTGATTTATACTGGGGTAAGGTTGCATGGTGTGTCGTGATTTATACTGGGCTAGCATTCCATGGTGTGTGGTGATTTACACTGGGGTAGGATTCCATGGTGTGTGGTGATTGATACTGGACTCGTGTTCCATGGTGTGTGGTGATTTATACTGGGGTAGGGTTCCATGGTGTGTGGTGATTTATCCTGGGCTAGCGTTCCATGGTGTGTGGTGATTTACACCGGGGTAGGTTTCCATGGTGTGTGGTGATTTATACTGGGCTCGCGTTCCATGGTGTGTGGTGATTTATACTGGGCTCGCGTTCCATGGTGTGTGGTGATTTATACTGGGGTATGGTTCCATGGTGTGTGGTGATTAATACTGGCCTCGGGTTCCATGGTGTGTGGTGATTTACACTGGGGTAGGGTTCCATGATGTGTGGTGATTTATACTGTGGTAAGGTTCCATGGTGTGTGGTGATTTATACCTGGATCGGGTTCCATGGTGTGTGGTGATTTATGCTGGGGTAGGGTTCCATGGTGTGTGGTGATTTATGCTGGGGTAGGGTTCCATGGTGTGTGGTGATTTATACTGGGCTATGGTTCCATGGTGTGTGGTGATTTATACTGGGCTAAGTTTTCCATGGTGTATGGTGATTTATACTGGGGTAGGGTTCCAAAGTGTGTGGTGATTTATACTGGGGTAGGTTTCCATGGTGTGTGGTGATTTATACTGGGGTAGGGTTCCATGGTGTGTGGTGATTGATACTGGGCTCTTTTTCCATGGTGTGTGGTGATTTATACTGGGGTAGGGTTCCATGGTGTGTGGTGATTTATACTGGGCTAAGGTTCCATGGTGTGTGGTGATTTATACTGGGGTAGGATTCCATGGTGTGTGTTGATTAATAATGGGCTAAGGTTCCATGGTGTGTGATGATTTATACTGGGCTGAGGTTCCTTGGTTTTTGGTGACTTATACTGGGGTAGGGTTCCATGGTGTGTGGTGATTTATACTGGGCACGGGTTCCATGGTGTGTGGTAATTTATACTGGGGTAGAGTTCCATGGTGTGTGGTGATTTATGCTGGGGTCGGGTTCCATGGTGTGTGGTGATTTATACTTTGGTAGGGTTCCATGGTGTGTGGTGAATCATGCTGGGCTAGGGTTCTATGGTGCGTGGTAATTTATGCTGGGCTCGGGTTCCAATGTGTGTGGTGATTTATACTGGTGTAGGGTTCCATGGTGTGTGGTGATTTATACTGGGCTAGGGTTCCATGGTGTGTGGTGATTTATACTGGGGTAGGATTTCATGGTGTGTGGTGATTTATACTGGGGTAGGGTTCCATGGTGTGTGGTGATTTATACTGGGATAGATTTCCATGGTAAGTGGTAATTTATACTGGGGTAGTGTTCCATGGTGTGTTGTGAATTATACTGGGGTAGTGTTCCATGGTGTGCGGGTATTTATACCAGGCTAGATTTCCATGGTGTGTGGTGATTTACACTGGGTTAGGGTTCCATGGTGTGTGGTGATTTATACTGGGGTAGGGTTCCATGCTGTGTGGCGATTGATACTGCGGTAGGGTTCCATGGTGTGTGGTGATTCATACTGGGGTCGTGTTCCATGGTGTGTGGTGATTTATACATGGGTCGGGTTCCATGGTGTGTGGTGATTTATACTGTGATAGCGATCCATGGTGTGTGGTGGTTTATCCTGGGGTAGCATTCGATGGTGTGTGGTGATTTATACTGGGCTAGGATTCAATGGTGTGTGGTGATTTATACAGGGGTAGGGTTCCATGGTGCGTGGTGATTTATACTGTGATAGCGATCCATGGTGTGTGGTGGTTTATTCTGGGCTAGGATTCCATGGTGCGTGGTGGTTTATACTGGGCTTGGTTTCCTTAGTGTGTGGTGATTTATACTGGGGTAGGATTCCATGGTGTGTGGGGATTTACACTGGGGTAGAGTTCCATGGTGTGTGGTGATTTATACTGGGCTCGGGTTCCAAGGTGTGTGGTGATTTATACTGGGGTAGGGTTCCATGGTGTGTGGTGAATCATGCTGGGCATGGGTTCCATGGTGTGTGGTGATTTATACTGTGGTAGGATTCCATGGTGTGTGGTGAATCATGCTGGGCTTGGGTTCCATGGTGTGTGGTGATTTATGTTGGGCTCAGGTATCATGGTGTGTGGTGATTTATACTATGCCAGGGTATCATGGCGTGTGGTGATTTATGCTGGGGTAGGGTTCCATGGTGTGTGGTGATTTATACTGGTGTAAGTTTCCATGGTGTGTGGTGATTTATACTGGGGTAGGGGTCCATTGTCTGTGGTGATTTATTCTGGGCTTAGTTATCATGGTGTGTGGTGATTTATACTGGGGTAGGGTTCCATTGTGTGTGGTGATTTATTTTGGGCTAAGGTATCATGGTGTGTGTTGATTTATACTGGGGTAAGGTTCCATGGTGTGTGGTGATTTATACCTGGATCGGGTTCCATGGTGTGTGGTGATTTCTGCTGGGGTAGGGTTCCATGGTGTGTGGTGATTTATACTGGGTTAAGGTTCCATGGTGTGTGGTGATTTATACTGGGCTAAGGTTCCATGGTGTGTGGTGTTTTATACTGGGGTAGTGTTCCATGGTGTATGGTGATTTATACTGGGGTAGTGTTCCAAAGTGTGTGGTGATTTATACTGGGGTAGGTTTCCATGGTGTGTGGTGATTTATACTGGGGTAGGGTTCCATGGAGTGTAGTGATTTATACTGGTGAAGGATTCCATGGTGTGTGGTGATATATACTGGGGTAGGGTTCCATGGTGTGTGGTGAATCATGCTGGGCTTGGGTTCCATGGTGTGTGGTGATTTATACTATGCTAAGGTATCATGGCGTGTGGTGATTTATGCTGGGGTAGGGTTCCATGGTGTGTGGTGATTTATACTGGTGTAGGGTTTATGGTGTGTGGTGATTTATACTGGGGTAGGGGTCCATTTTCTGTGGTGATTTATTCTGGGCTTAGTTATCATGGTGTGTGGTGATTTATACTGGGTAGGGTTCCATTGTGTGTGGTGATTTATTTTGGGCTAAGGTATCATGGTATGTGGTGATTTATACTGGGGTAAGGTTCCATAGTGTGTGGTGATTTATACTGTGGTAAGGTTCCATGGTGTGTGGTGATTTATACCTGGATCGGGTTCCATGGTGTGTGGTGATTTATGCTGGGGTAGGGTTCCATGGTGTGTGGTGATTTATACTGGGTTAAGGTTCCATGGTGTGTGGTGATTTATACTGGGCTAAGGTTCCATGGTGTGTGGTGTTTTATACTGGGGTAGGGTTCCATGGTGTATGGTGATTTATACTGGGGTAGGTTTCCATGGTGTGTGGTGATTTATACTGGGGTAGGGTTCCATGGAGTGTAGTGATTTATACTGGTGTAGGATTCCATGGTGTGTGGTGATTTATACTGGGGTAGGGTTCCATGGTGTGTGGTGAATCATGCTGGGCTTGGGTTCCATGGTGTGTGGTGATTTATATTGGGCTCAGGTATCATGGTGTGTGGTGATTTATACTATGCTAAGGTATCATGGCGTGTGGTGATTTATGCTGGGGTAGGGTTCCATGGTGTGTGGTGATTTATACTGGGGTAGGGTTCCATGGTGTGTGGTGATTTATACTGGGGTAGGGGTCCATTGTCTGTGGTGATTTATTCTGGGCTTAGTTATCATGGTGTGTGGTGATTTATACTGGGGTAGGGTTCCATTGTGTGCGGTGATTTATTCTGGGCTAAGGTATCATGGTGTGTGGTGATTTATACCGGGGTAAGGTTCCATGGTGTGTGGTGATTTATACTGTGGTAAGGTTCCATGGTGTGTGGTGATTTATACCTGGATCGGGTTCCATGGTGTGTGGTGATTTATGCTGGTGTATGGTTCCATGGTGTGTGGTGATTTATACTGGGGTAGGGTTCCATGGCGTGTGGTGATTTATACCTGCCTCGGGTTCCATGGTGTGTGGTGATTTATACTGGGGTAGGGTTCCATGGTGTGTGGTGATTTATACTGGGTTAGGGTTCCATGGTGTGTGGTAATTTATACTGGGGTCGGGTTCCATGGTGTGTGGTGATTTATGCTGGGGTAGGGTTCCATGGTGTGTGGTGATTTATGCTGGGGTAGGGTTCCATGGTGTGTGGTGATTTATACTGCGGTAGGGTTCCATGGTGTGTGGTGATTTATACTGGGGTAAGGTTGCATGGTGTGTCGTGATTTATACTGGGCTAGCATTCCATGGTGTGTGGTGATTTACACTGGGGTAGGATTCCATGGTGTGTGGTGATTGATACTGGACCCGTGTTCCATGGTGTGTGGTGATTTATACTGGGGTAGGGTTCCATGGTGTGTGGTGATTTATCCTGGGCTAGCGTTCCATGGTGTGTGGTGATTTACACCGGGGTAGGTTTCCATGGTGTGTGGTGATTTATACTGGGCTCGCGTTCCATGGTGTGTGGTGATTTATACTGGGGTATGGTTCCATGGTGTGTGGTGATTGATACTGGCCTCGGGTTCCATGGTGTGTGGTGATTTACACTGGGGTAGGGTTCCATGATGTGTGGTGATTTATACTGTGGTAAGGTTCCATGGTGTGTGGTGATTTATACCTGGATCGGGTTCCATGGTGTGTGGTGATTTATGCTGGGGTAGGGTTCCATGGTGTGTGGTGATTTATGCTGGGGTAGGGTTCCATGGTGTGTGGTGATTTATACTGGGCTATGGTTCCATGGTGTGTGGTGATTTATACTGGGCTAGGTTTTCCATGGTGTATGGTGATTTATACTGGGGTAGGGTTCCAAAGTGTGTGGTGATTTATACTGGGGTAGGTTTCCATGGTGTGTGGTGATTTATACTGGGGTAGGGTTCCATGGTGTGTGGTGATTGATACTGGGCTCTTTTTCCATGGTGTGTGGTGATTTATACTGGGGTAGGGTTCCATGGTGTGTGGTGATTTATACTGGGCTAAGGTTCCATGGTGTGTGGTGATTTATACTGGGGTAGGATTCCATGGTGTGTGTTGATTAATAATGGGCTAAGGTTCCATGGTGTGTGATGATTTATACTGGGCTGAGGTTCCTTGGTTTTTGGTGACTTATACTGGGGTAGGGTTCCATGGTGTGTGGTGATTTATACTGGGCACGGGTTCCATGGTGTGTGGTAATTTATACTGGGGTAGAGTTCCATGGTGTGTGGTGATTTATGCTGGGGTCGGGTTCCATGGTGTGTGGTGATTTATACTTTGGTAGGGTTCCATGGTGTGTGGTGAATCATGCTGGGCTAGGGTTCTATGGTGCGTGGTAATTTATGCTGGGCTCGGGTTCCAATGTGTGTGGTGATTTATACTGGTGTAGGGTTCCATGGTGTGTGGTGATTTATACTGGGCTAGGGTTCCATGGTGTGTGGTGATTTATACTGGGGTAGGATTTCATGGTGTGTGGTGATTTATACTGGGGTAGGGTTCCATGGTGTGTGGTGATTTATACTGGGATAGATTTCCATGGTAAGTGGTAATTTATACTGGGGTAGTGTTCCATGGTGTGTTGTGAATTATACTGGGGTAGTGTTCCATGGTGTGCGGGTATTTATACCAGGCTAGATTTCCATGGTGTGTGGTGATTTACACTGGGTTAGGGTTCCATGGTGTGTGGTGATTTATACTGGGGTAGGGTTCCATGCTGTGTGGCGATTGATACTGCGGTAGGGTTCCATGGTGTGTGGTGATTCATACTGGGGTCGTGTTCCATGGTGTGTGGTGATTTATACATGGGTCGGGTTCCATGGTGTGTGGTGATTTATACTGTGATAGCGATCCATGGTGTGTGGTGGTTTATCCTGGGGTAGCATTCGATGGTGTGTGGTGATTTATACTGGGCTAGGATTCAATGGTGTGTGGTGATTTATACAGGGGTAGGGTTCCATGGTGCATGGTGATTTATACTGTGATAGCGATCCATGGTGTGTGGTGGTTTATTCTGGGCTAGGATTCCATGGTGCGTGGTGGTTTATACTGGGCTTGGTTTCCTTAGTGTGTGGTGATTTATACTGGGGTAGGATTCCATGGTGTGTGGGGATTTACACTGGGGTAGAGTTCCATGGTGTGTGGTGATTTATACTGGGCTCGGGTTCCAAGGTGTGTGGTGATTTATACTGGGGTAGGGTTCCATGGTGTGTGGTGAATCATGCTGGGCATGGGTTCCATGGTGTGTGGTGATTTATACTGTGGTAGGATTCCATGGTGTGTGGTGAATCATGCTGGGCTTGGGTTCCATGGTGTGTGGTGATTTATGTTGGGCTCAGGTATCATGGTGTGTGGTGATTTATACTATGCCAGGGTATCATGGCGTGTGGTGATTTATGCTGGGGTAGGGTTCCATGGTGTGTGGTGATTTATACTGGTGTAAGTTTCCATGGTGTGTGGTGATTTATACTGGGGTAGGGGTCCATTGTCTGTGGTGATTTATTCTGGGCTTAGTTATCATGGTGTGTGGTGATTTATACTGGGGTAGGGTTCCATTGTGTGTGGTGATTTATTTTGGGCTAAGGTATCATGGTGTGTGTTGATTTATACTGGGGTAAGGTTCCATGGTGTGTGGTGATTTATACCTGGATCGGGTTCCATGGTGTGTGGTGATTTCTGCTGGGGTAGGGTTCCATGGTGTGTGGTGATTTATACTGGGTTAAGGTTCCATGGTGTGTGGTGATTTATACTGGGCTAAGGTTCCATGGTGTGTGGTGTTTTATACTGGGGTAGTGTTCCATGGTGTATGGTGATTTATACTGGGGTAGTGTTCCAAAGTGTGTGGTGATTTATACTGGGGTAGGTTTCCATGGTGTGTGGTGATTTATACTGGGGTAGGGTTCCATGGAGTGTAGTGATTTATACTGGTGAAGGATTCCATGGTGTGTGGTGATATATACTGGGGTAGGGTTCCATGGTGTGTGGTGAATCATGCTGGGCTTGGGTTCCATGGTGTGTGGTGATTTATACTATGCTAAGGTATCATGGCGTGTGGTGATTTATGCTGGGGTAGGGTTCCATGGTGTGTGGTGATTTATACTGGTGTAGGGTTTATGGTGTGTGGTGATTTATACTGGGGTAGGGGTCCATTTTCTGTGGTGATTTATTCTGGGCTTAGTTATCATGGTGTGTGGTGATTTATACTGGGTAGGGTTCCATTGTGTGTGGTGATTTATTTTGGGCTAAGGTATCATGGTATGTGGTGATTTATACTGGGGTAAGGTTCCATAGTGTGTGGTGATTTATACTGTGGTAAGGTTCCATGGTGTGTGGTGATTTATACCTGGATCGGGTTCCATGGTGTGTGGTGATTTATGCTGGGGTAGGGTTCCATGGTGTGTGGTGATTTATACTGGGTTAAGGTTCCATGGTGTCTGGTGATTTATACTGGGCTAAGGTTCCATGGTGTGTGGTGTTTTATACTGGGGTAGGGTTCCATGGTGTATGGTGATTTATACTGGGGTAGGTTTCCATGGTGTGTGGTGATTTATACTGGGGTAGGGTTCCATGGAGTGTAGTGATTTATACTGGTGTAGGATTCCATGGTGTGTGGTGATTTATACTGGGGTAGGGTTCCATGGTGTGTGGTGAATCATGCTGGGCTTGGGTTCCATGGTGTGTGGTGATTTATATTGGGCTCAGGTATCATGGTGTGTGGTGATTTATACTATGCTAAGGTATCATGGCGTGTGGTGATTTATGCTGGGGTAGGGTTCCATGGTGTGTGGTGATTTATACTGGTGTAGGGTTCCATGGTGTGTGGTGATTTATACTGGGGTAGGGGTCCATTGTCTGTGGTGATTTATTCTGTGCTTAGTTATCATGGTGTGTGGTGATTTATACTGGGGTAGGGTTCCATTGTGTGCGGTGATTTATTCTGGGCTAAGGTATCATGGTGTGTGGTGATTTATACCGGGGTAAGGTTCCATGGTGTGTGGTGATTTATACTGTGGTAAGGTTCCATGGTGTGTGGTGATTTATACCTGGATCGGGTTCCATGGTGTGTGGTGATTTATGCTGGTGTATGGTTCCATGGTGTGTGGTGATTTATACTGGGGTAGGGTTCCATGGCGTGTGGTGATTTATACCTGCCTCGGGTTCCATGGTGTGTGGTGATTTATACTGGGGTAGGGTTCCATGGTGTGTGGTGATTTATACTGGGTTAGGGTTCCATGGTGTGTGGTAATTTATACTGGGGTCGGGTTCCATGGTGTGTGGTGATTTATGCTGGGGTAGGGTTCCATGGTGTGTGGTGATTTATGCTGGGGTAGGGTTCCATGGTGTGTGGTGATTTATACTGGGGTAGGGTTCCATGGTGTGTGGTGATTTATACTGGGGTAAGGTTGCATGGTGTGTCGTGATTTATACTGGGCTAGCATTCCATGGTGTGTGGTGATTTACACTGGGGTAGGATTCCATGGTGTGTGGTGATTGATACTGGACTCGTGTTCCATGGTGTGTGGTGATTTATACTGGGGTAGGGTTCCATGGTGTGTGGTGATTTATCCTGGGCTAGCGTTCCATGGTGTGTGGTGATTTACACCGGGGTAGGTTTCCATGGTGTGTGGTGATTTATACTGGGCTCGCGTTCCATGGTGTGTGGTGATTTATACTGGGGTATGGTTCCATGGTGTGTGGTGATTGATACTGGCCTCGGGTTCCATGGTGTGTGGTGATTTACACTGGGGTAGGGTTCCATGATGTGTGGTGATTTATACTGTGGTAAGGTTCCATGGTGTGTGGTGATTTATACCTGGATCGGGTTCCATGGTGTGTGGTGATTTATGCTGGGGTAGGGTTCCATGGTGTGTGGTGATTTATGCTGGGGTAGGGTTCCATGGTGTGTGGTGATTTATACTGGGCTATGGTTCCATGGTGTGTGGTGATTTATACTGGGCTAAGTTTTCCATGGTGTATGGTGATTTATACTGGGGTAGGGTTCCAAAGTGTGTGGTGATTTATACTGGGGTAGGTTTCCATGGTGTGTGGTGATTTATACTGGGGTAGGGTTCCATGGTGTGTGGTGATTGATACTGGGCTCTTTTTCCATGGTGTGTGGTGATTTATACTGGGGTAGGGTTCCATGGTGTGTGGTGATTTATACTGGGCTAAGGTTCCATGGTGTGTGGTGATTTATACTGGGGTAGGATTCCATGGTGTGTGTTGATTAATAATGGGCTAAGGTTCCATGGTGTGTGATGATTTATACTGGGCTGAGGTTCCTTGGTTTTTGGTGACTTATACTGGGGTAGGGTTCCATGGTGTGTGGTGATTTATACTGGGCACGGGTTCCATGGTGTGTGGTAATTTATACTGGGGTAGAGTTCCATGGTGTGTGGTGATTTATGCTGGGGTCGGGTTCCATGGTGTGTGGTGATTTATACTTTGGTAGGGTTCCATGGTGTGTGGTGAATCATGCTGGGCTAGGGTTCTATGGTGCGTGGTAATTTATGCTGGGCTCGGGTTCCAATGTGTGTGGTGATTTATACTGGTGTAGGGTTCCATGGTGTGTGGTGATTTATACTGGGCTAGGGTTCCATGGTGTGTGGTGATTTATACTGGGGTAGGATTTCATGGTGTGTGGTGATTTATACTGGGGTAGGGTTCCATGGTGTGTGGTGATTTATACTGGGATAGATTTCCATGGTAAGTGGTAATTTATACTGGGGTAGTGTTCCATGGTGTGTTGTGAATTATACTGGGGTAGTGTTCCATGGTGTGCGGGTATTTATACCAGGCTAGATTTCCATGGTGTGTGGTGATTTACACTGGGTTAGGGTTCCATGGTGTGTGGTGATTTATACTGGGGTAGGGTTCCATGCTGTGTGGCGATTGATACTGCGGTAGGGTTCCATGGTGTGTGGTGATTCATACTGGGGTCGTGTTCCATGGTGTGTGGTGATTTATACATGGGTCGGGTTCCATGGTGTGTGGTGATTTATACTGTGATAGCGATCCATGGTGTGTGGTGGTTTATCCTGGGGTAGCATTCGATGGTGTGTGGTGATTTATACTGGGCTAGGATTCAATGGTGTGTGGTGATTTATACAGGGGTAGGGTTCCATGGTGCGTGGTGATTTATACTGTGATAGCGATCCATGGTGTGTGGTGGTTTATTCTGGGCTAGGATTCCATGGTGCGTGGTGGTTTATACTGGGCTTGGTTTCCTTAGTGTGTGGTGATTTATACTGGGGTAGGATTCCATGGTGTGTGGGGATTTACACTGGGGTAGAGTTCCATGGTGTGTGGTGATTTATACTGGGCTCGGGTTCCATGGTGTGTGGTGATTTATACTGGGGTAGGGTTCCATGGTGTGTGGTGAATCATGCTGGGCATGGCTTCCATGGTGTGTGGTGATTTATACTGTGGTAGGATTCCATGGTGTGTGGTGAATCATGCTGGGCTTGGGTTCCATGGTGTGTGGTGATTTATGTTGGGCTCAGGTATCATGGTGTGTGGTGATTTATACTATGCCAGGGTATCATGGCGTGTGGTGATTTATGCTGGGGTAGGGTTCCATGGTGTGTGGTGATTTATACTGGTGTAAGTTTCCATGGTGTGTGGTGATTTATACTGGGGTAGGGGTCCATTGTCTGTGGTGATTTATTCTGGGCTTAGTTATCATGGTGTGTGGTGATTTATACTGGGGTAGGGTTCCATTGTGTGTGGTGATTTATTTTGGGCTAAGGTATCATGGTGTGTGTTGATTTATACTGGGGTAAGGTTCCATGGTGTGTGGTGATTTATACCTGGATCGGGTTCCATGGTGTGTGGTGATTTCTGCTGGGGTAGGGTTCCATGGTGTATGGTGATTTATACTGGGGTAGGGTTCCAAAGTGTGTGGTGATTTATACTGGGGTAGGTTTCCATGGTGTGTGGTGATTTATACTGGGGTAGGGTTCCATGGAGTGTAGTGATTTATACTGGTGAAGGATTCCATGGTGTGTGGTGATATATACTGGGGTAGGGTTCCATGGTGTGTGGTGAATCATGCTGGGCTTGGGTTCCATGGTGTGTGGTGATTTATACTATGCTAAGGTATCATGGTGTGTGGTGATTTATACTATGCTAAGGTATCATGGCGTGTGGTGATTTATGCTGGGGTAGGGTTCCATGGTGTGTGGTGATTTATACTGGTGTAGGGTTTATTGTGTGTGGTGATTTATACTGGGGTAGGGGTCCATTTTCTGTGGTGATTTATTCTGGGCTTAGTTATCATGGTGTGTGGTGATTTATACTGGGGTAAGGTTCCATAGTGTGTGGTGATTTATACTGTGGTAAGGTTCCATGGTGTGTGGTGATTTATACTGTGGTAAGGTTCCATGGTGTGTGGTGATTTATACCGGGATCGGGTTCCATGGTGTGTGGTGATTTATGCTGGGGTAGGGTTCCATGGTGTGTGGTGATTTATACTGGGTTAAGGTTCCATGGTGTGTGGTGATTTATACTGGGGTAGGGTTCCATGGAGTGTAGTGATTTATACTGGTGTAGGATTCCATGGTGTGTGGTGATTTATACTGGGGTAGGGTTCCAAAGTGTGTGGTGAATCATGCTGGGCTTGGGTTCCATGGTGTGTGGTGATTTATATTGGGCTCAGGTATCATGGTGTGTGGTGATTTATACTATGCTAAGGTATCATGGCGTGTGGTGATTTATGCTGGGGTAGGGTTCCATGGTGTGTGGTGATTTATACTGGTGTAGGGTTCCATGGTGTGTGGTGATTTATACTGGTGTAGGGTTCCATGGTGTGTGGTGATTTATACTGGGGTAGGGGTCCATTGTCTGTGGTGATTTATTCTGGGCTTAGTTATCATGGTGTGTGGTGATTTATACTGGGGTAGGGTTCCATTGTGTGCGGTGATTTATTCTGGGCTAAGGTATCATGGTGTGTGGTGATTTATACCGGGGTAAGGTTCCATGGTGTGTGGTGATTTATACTGTGGTAAGGTTCCATGGTGTGTGGTGATTTATACCTGGATCGGGTTCCATGGTGTGTGGTGATTTATGCTGGTGTATGGTTCCATGGTGTGTGGTGATTTATACTGGGGTAGGGTTCCATGGCGTGTGGTGATTTATACCTGCCTCGGGTTCCATGGTGTGTGGTGATTTATACTGGGGTAGGGTTCCATGGTGTGTGGTGATTTATACTGGGTTAGGGTTCCATGGTGTGTGGTAATTTATACTGGGGTCGGGTTCCATGGTGTGTGGTGATTTATGCTGGGGTAGGGTTCCATGGTGTGTGGTGATTTATGCTGGGGTAGGGTTCCATGGTGTGTGGTGATTTATACTGGGGTAGGGTTCCATGGTGTGTGGTGATTTATACTGGGGTAAGGTTGCATGGTGTGTCGTGATTTATACTGGGCTAGCGATCCATGGTGTGTGGTGAATGATGCTGGGCTATGGTTCCATGGTGTGTGGTGATTTATACTAGGGTAGGGTTCCATGGTATGTGTGATTTATACTGAGCTCGGGTTCAATGGTGTTTGGTGAATCATGCTGGGCTTGGGTTCCATGGTGTGTGGTGATTTATACTGGGGTTGGATCCATGGTGTGTGGTGAATCATGCTGGGCTTGGGTTCCATGGTGTGTGGTGATTTATATTGGGCTCAGGTATCATGGTGTGTGGTGATTGATACTATGCTAAGGTATCATGGCGGGTGGTGATTTATGCTGGGGTAGGGTTCCATGGTGTGTGGTGATTTATACTGGTGTAGGGTTCCATGGTGTGTGGTGATTTATGCTGGGGTATGGGTCCATTGTCTGTGGTGATTTATTCTGGGCTTAGTTATCATGGTGTGTGGTGATTTATACTGGGGTAGAGTTCCATTGTGTGTGGTGATTTATTCTGGGCTCAGGTATCATGGTGTGTGGTGATTTATACTGGGCTAAGGTTCCATGCTGTGTGATGATTTATACTGTGGTAAGGTTCCATGGTGTGTGGTGATTTATACCTGGATCGGGTTCCATGGTGTGTGGTGATTTCTGCTGGGGTAGGGTTCCATGGTGTGTGGTGATTTATACTGGGTTAAGGTTCCATGGTGTGTGGTGATTTACACTGGGGTAGGGTTCCATGGTGTGTGGTGATTTATACTGGGGTAGTGTTCGATGGTGTGTGGTGATTTATTCTGAGCTCGGGTTCCATGGTGTGTGGTGATTCATACTTAGCTATTTTTCCATGGTGTGTGGTGAAATATACTGGGGTAAGGTTTCATGGTGTGTGGTTTTTTATACTGGGGTAGGGTTCCATGGTGTGTGGTGATTTTTACTGGTGTAGGGTTCCATGGTGTGTGGTGATTTATACTGGGGTAGGGTTCCATTGTGTGTGGTGATTTATTCTGGGCTAAGGTATCATGGTGTATGGTGATTTATACTGGGCTAAGGTATCATGGTGTGTGTTGATTTATACTGGGGTTGGGTTTCATGGTGTGTGGTGATTCATGCTGGGGTAGGATTCCATGGTGTGTGGTGATTTATACTGGGGTAGGGTTCCATGGTGTTTGGTGATTTATACTGGGGTCGGGTTCCATGGTGTGTGGTGATTTATACTGGGGTAGGCTTCCATGGTGTGTGGTGATTTATACTGGGGTAGTGTTCCATGTTGTGTGGTGATTTATATGGGGTAGGGTTCCATGATGTGTGGCGATTTATACTGGGGTAGGGTTCCATGGTGTGTGGGGATTTATACTGGGGTAGGGTTCCATGATGTGTGGTGATTTATACTGGGGTCAGGTTCCATGGTGTGTGGTGATTTATACTGGGGTAGGATTCCATGTTGTGTGGTGATTTATACTGGACTTGGGTTCCATGGTGTGTGGTGATTTATACTGGGGTAAGGTTCCATGGTGTGTGGTGATTTGTACTGGGGTAGGGTTCCATGTTGTGTGGTGATTTATACTGGGCTTGGGTTCCATGGTGTGTGGTGAGTTATACTGGGGTAGGATTCCATGGTGTGTGGTGATTTCTACTGGGGTAGGTTTCCATGGTGCGTGGTGATTTATACTGGGGTAGGGTTCCATGGTGTGTGGTGATTTATACTGGGCTCGGGTTCCATGGTGTGTGGTGATTTATACTGGGGTAGGGTTCCATGGTGTGTGGTGAATCATGCTGGGCATGGGTTCCATGGTGTGTGGTGATTTATACTGTGGTAGGATTCCATGGTGTGTGGTGAATCATGCTGGGCTTGGGTTCCATGGTGTGTGGTGATTTATGTTGGGCTCAGGTATCATGGTGTGTGGTGATTTATACTATGCCAGGGTATCATGTCGTGTGGTGATTTATGCTGGGGTAGGGTTCCATGGTGTGTGGTGATTTATACTGGTGTAAGTTTCCATGGTGTGTGGTGATTTATACGGGGGTAGGGGTCCATTGTCTGTGGTGATTTATTCTGGGCTTAGTTATCATGGTGTGTGGTGATTTATACTGGGGTAGGGTTCCATTGTGTGTGGTGATTTATTTTGGGCTAAGGTATCATGGTGTGTGTTGATTTATACTGGGGTAAGGTTCCATGGTGTGTGGTGATTTATACCTGGATCGGGTTCCATGGTGTGTGGTGATTTCTGCTGGGGTAGGGTTCCATGGTGTGTGGTGATTTATACTGGGTTAAGGTTCCATGGTGTGTGGTGATTTATACTGGGCTAAGGTTCCATGGTGTGTGGTGTTTTATACTGGGGTAGTGTTCCATGGTGTATGGTGATTTATACTGGGGTAGTGTTCCAAAGTGTGTGGTGATTTATACTGGGGTAGGTTTCCATGGTGTGTGGTGATTTATACTGGGGTAGGGTTCCATGGAGTGTAGTGATTTATACTGGTGAAGGATTCCATGGTGTGTGGTGATATATACTGGGGTAGGGTTCCATGGTGTGTGGTGAATCATGCTGGGCTTGGGTTCCATGGTGTGTGGTGATTTATACTATGCTAAGGTATCATGGTGTGTGGTGATTTATACTATGCTAAGGTATCATGGCGTGTGGTGATTTATGCTGGGGTAGGGTTCCATGGTGTGTGGTGATTTATACTGGTGTAGGGTTTATTGTGTGTGGTGATTTATACTGGGGTAGGGGTCCATTTTCTGTGGTGATTTATTCTGGGCTTAGTTATCATGGTGTGTGGTGATTTATACTGGGGTAAGGTTCCATAGTGTGTGGTGATTTATACTGTGGTAAGGTTCCATGGTGTGTGGTGATTTATACTGTGGTAAGGTTCCATGGTGTGTGGTGATTTATACCTGGATCGGGTTCCATGGTGTGTGGTGATTTATGCTGGGGTAGGGTTCCATGGTGTGTGGTGATTTATACTGGGTTAAGGTTCCATGGTGTGTGGTGATTTATACTGGGGTAGGGTTCCATGGAGTGTAGTGATTTATACTGGTGTAGGATTCCATGGTGTGTGGTGATTTATACTGGGGTAGGGTTCCAAAGTGTGTGGTGAATCATGCTGGGCTTGGGTTCCATGGTGTGTGGTGATTTATATTGGGCTCAGGTATCATGGTGTGTGGTGATTTATACTATGCTAAGGTATCATGGCGTGTGGTGATTTATGCTGGGGTAGGGTTCCATGGTGTGTGGTGATTTATACTGGTGTAGGGTTCCATGGTGTGTGGTGATTTATACTGGGGTAGGGGTCCATTGTCTGTGGTGATTTATTCTGGGCTTAGTTATCATGGTGTGTGGTGATTTATACTGGGGTAGGGTTCCATTGTGTGCGGTGATTTATTCTGGGCTAAGGTATCATGGTGTGTGGTGATTTATACCGGGGTAAGGTTCCATGGTGTGTGGTGATTTATACTGTGGTAAGGTTCCATGGTGTGTGGTGATTTATACCTGGATCGGGTTCCATGGTGTGTGGTGATTTATGCTGGTGTATGGTTCCATGGTGTGTGGTGATTTATACTGGGGTAGGGTTCCATGGCGTGTGGTGATTTATACCTGCCTCGGGTTCCATGGTGTGTGGTGATTTATACTGGGGTAGGGTTCCATGGTGTGTGGTGATTTATACTGGGTTAGGGTTCCATGGTGTGTGGTAATTTATACTGGGGTCGGGTTCCATGGTGTGTGGTGATTTATGCTGGGGTAGGGTTCCATGGTGTGTGGTGATTTATGCTGGGGTAGGGTTCCATGGTGTGTGGTGATTTATACTGGGGTAGGGTTCCATGGTGTGTGGTGATTTATACTGGGGTAAGGTTGCATGGTGTGTCGTGATTTATACTGGGCTAGCGATCCATGGTGTGTGGTGAATGATGCTGGGCTATGGTTCCATGGTGTGTGGTGATTTATACTAGGGTAGGGTTCCATGGTATGTGTGATTTATACTGAGCTCGGGTTCAATGGTGTTTGGTGAATCATGCTGGGCTTGGGTTCCATGGTGTGTGGTGATTTATACTGGGGTTGGATCCATGGTGTGTGGTGAATCATGCTGGGCTTGGGTTCCATGGTGTGTGGTGATTTATATTGGGCTCAGGTATCATGGTGTGTGGTGATTGATACTATGCTAAGGTATCATGGCGGGTGGTGATTTATGCTGGGGTAGGGTTCCATGGTGTGTGGTGATTTATACTGGTGTAGGGTTCCATGGTGTGTGGTGATTTATGCTGGGGTATGGGTCCATTGTCTGTGGTGATTTATTCTGGGCTTAGTTATCATGGTGTGTGGTGATTTATACTGGGGTAGAGTTCCATTGTGTGTGGTGATTTATTCTGGGCTCAGGTATCATGGTGTGTGGTGATTTATACTGGGCTAAGGTTCCATGCTGTGTGATGATTTATACTGTGGTAAGGTTCCATGGTGTGTGGTGATTTATACCTGGATCGGGTTCCATGGTGTGTGGTGATTTCTGCTGGGGTAGGGTTCCATGGTGTGTGGTGATTTATACTGGGTTAAGGTTCCATGGTGTGTGGTGATTTACACTGGGGTAGGGTTCCATGGTGTGTGGTGATTTATACTGGTTTCGCGTTCCATGGTGTGTGGTGATTTATACTGGGGTAGTGTTCGATGGTGTGTGGTGATTTATTCTGAGCTCGGGTTCCATGGTGTGTGGTGATTCATACTTAGCTATTTTTCCATGGTGTGTGGTGAAATATACTGGGGTAAGGTTTCATGGTGTGTGGTTTTTTATACTGGGGTAGGGTTCCATGGTGTGTGGTGATTTTTACTGGTGTAGGGTTCCATGGTGTGTGGTGATTTATACTGGGGTAGGGTTCCATTGTGTGTGGTGATTTATTCTGGGCTAAGGTATCATGGTGTATGGTGATTTATACTGGGCTAAGGTATCATGGTGTGTGTTGATTTATACTGGGGTTGGGTTTCATGGTGTGTGGTGATTCATGCTGGGGTAGGATTCCATGGTGTCTGGTGATTTATACTGGGGTAGGGTTCCTTGGTGTTTGGTGATTTATACTGGGGTCGGGTTCCATGGTGTGTGGTGATTTATACTGGGGTAGGCTTCCATGGTGTGTGGTGATTTATACTGGGGTAGTGTTCCATGTTGTGTGGTGATTTATATGGGGTAGGGTTCCATGATGTGTGGCGATTTATACTGGGGTAGGGTTCCATGGTGTGTGGGGATTTATACTGGGGTAGGGTTCCATGATGTGTGGTGATTTATACTGGGGTCAGGTTCCATGGTGTGTGGTGATTTATACTGGGGTAGGATTCCATGTTGTGTGGTGATTTATACTGGACTTGGGTTCCATGGTGTGTGGTGATTTATACTGGGGTAAGGTTCCATGGTGTGTGGTGATTTGTACTGGGGTAGGGTTCCATGTTGTGTGGTGATTTATACTGGGCTTGGGTTCCATGGTGTGTGGTGAGTTATACTGGGGTAGGATTCCATGGTGTGTGGTGATTTCTACTGGGGTAGGTTTCCATGGTGCGTGGTGATTTATACTGGGGTAGGGTTCCATGGTGTGTGGTGATTTATACTGGGGTAGAGTTCCATGGTGTGTGGTGATTTATACTGAGGTAGGGTTCCATGGTGCGTGTGATTCATACTGAGCTCGGGTTCCATGGTGTGTGGTGATTATACTGAGGTAGGGTTCCATGGTGTGTGGTGAATTATACTGCGGTGGGATTCCATGATGTCTGGTGATTTATGCTGGGGTAGGGTTCCATGATGTGTGGTGATTTTTACTGAGCTTGGTTTCCATGGTGTGTTGTGATTTATACTGGGGTAGGATTCCATGGTGTGTGGTGATTTATACTTGGGTAGGATTCCATGGTGTGTGGTGATTTATACTTGGCTAGGGTTCCATGGTGTGTGGTGATTTATACTGTGCTCGGGTTCCATGGTGTGTGGTGATGTATTCTGGGGTATGGTTCCATGGTGTGTGGTTATTTATACTGGGGTAGGGGTCCTTGGTGTGTGGTGATTTATAATGGGCCAGGGTTCCATGGTATGTGGTGATTTATACTGGGGTAGGGTTCCATGGTGTGTGGTGATTGATACTGGGCTAGCGTTCCATGGTGTGTGGTGAGTTATACTGGGGTCGGATTCCATGGTGTGTGGTGATTTATACTGGGCTAAGGTTCCATGGTGAGTGGTGATTTATACTGGGGTAGGGTTCCATGGTGTGTGGTGAATCATGCTGGGCTTGGGTTCCATGGTGTGTGGTGATTTATATTGGGGTAGGGTTCCATGGTGTGTGGTGATTTATACTGGGGTAGAGTTCCATGGTGTGTGGTGATTTATACTGGGGTAGGGTTCCATGGTGTGTGGTGATTTATACTGAGGTAGGGTTCCATGGTGCGTGTCATTCATACTGAGCTCGGGTTCCATGGTGTGTGGTGATTTATACTTGGGTAGGTTTCCATGGTGTGTGGTGAATTATACTGCGGTGGGATTCCATGGTGTCTGGTGATTTATGCTGGGGTAGGGTTCCATGATGTGTGGTGATTTATACTGGGCTTGGTTTCCATGGTGTGTTGTGATTTATACTGGGGTAGGATTCCATGGGGTGTGGTGATTTATACTGGGGTAGGGTTCCATGGTGTGTGGTGATTTATACTGGGGTCGGGTTCCATGGTGTGTGGCGATTTATACTGGGCTTGGGTTCCATGGTGTGTGGTGATTTATACTTGGGTAGGATTCCATGTTGTGTGGTGATTTATTCTGAGCTCGGGTTCCATGGTGTGTGTTGATTCATACTTAGCTATTTTTCCATGGTGTGTGGTGACATATACTGGGGTAAGGTTTCATTGTGTGTGTTTTTTTATACTGGGGTAGGGTTCCATGGTGTGTGGTGATTTTTACTGGTGTAGGGTTCCATTGTGTGTGGTGATTTATACTGGGGTAGGGTTCCATTGTGTGTGGTGATTTATTCTGGGCTAAGGTATCATGGTGTATGGTGATTTATACTGGGCTAAGGTATCATGGTGTGTGGTGATTTATGCTGGGGTAGGGTTTCATGGTGTGTGGTGACTTATACTGGGCTCGGTTTCCATGGTGTGTGGTGATTCATGCTGGGGTAGGATTCCATGGTGTGTGTTGATTTATACTGGTTAGGGTTCCATGGTGTGTGGTGATTTATACTGGGGTAGTGTTCCATGTTGTGTGGTGATTTATACTGGGGTAGGGTTCCATGATGTGTGGTGATTTATACTGGGGTAGGGTTCTATGGTGTGTGGGGATTTATACTGCGGTAGGGTTCCATGATGTGTGGTGATTTATACTGGGGTAAGGTTCCATGGTGTGTGGTGATTTATACTGGGGTAGGATTCCATGTTGTGTGGAGATTTATACTGGGCTAGGGTTCCATGGTGTGTGGTGATTTATACCTGGGTAAGGTTCCATGGTGTGTGGTGATTTATACTGGGGTAGTGTTCCATGTTGTGTGGTGATTTATACTGGGCTTGGGTTCCATGGTGTGTGGTGATTTATACTGGGGTAGGATTCCATGGTGTGTGGTGATTTCTACTGGGGTAGGGTTCCATGGTGCGCGGTTATTTATACTGGGGTAGGGTTCCATGGTGTGTGGTGATTTACACTGGGGTGGAGTTACATGGTGTGTGGTGATTTATACTGGGGTAGGGTTCCATGGTGTGTGGTGATTTATACTGTGCTCGGTTTCCATGGTGTGTGGTGATGTATACTGGGGTATGGTTCCATGGTGTGTGGTTATTTATACTGGGGTAGGGTTCCTTGGTGTGTGGTGATTTATACTGGGCTAGGGTTCCATGTTATGTGGTGATTTATACTGGGGTAGGGTTCCATGGTGTTTGGTGATTGATACTGGGCTAGCGTTCCATGGTATGTGGTGATTTATACTGGGGAAGGATTCCATGGTGTGTGGTGAATCATGTTGGGCTTGGGTTCGATGGTGTGTGGTGATTTATATTGGGCTAAGGTATCATGGTGTGTAGCGATTAGTACTGGGCTAAGGTATCATGGTGTGTGGTGATTTAGACTGGGGTAGGGTTCCATGGTGTGTGGTGATTTATACTTTGGTAGGGTTCCATGGTGTGTGGTGATTGATACTGGGCTAGCGTTCCATGGTGTGTGGTGATTTATACTGGGGTAGGTTTCCATGGTGTGTGGTGATTTATACTGGGCTAGCATTCCATGGTGTGTGGTGATTTACACTGGGGTAGGATTCCATGGTGTGTGGTGATTGATACTGGACTCGGGTTCCATGGTGTGTGGTGATTTATACTGGGGTAGGGTTCCATGGTGTGTGGTGATTTATCCTGGGCTAGCGTACCATGGTGTGTGGTGATTTACACTGGGGTAGGTTTCCATGGTGTGTGGTGATTTATACTGGGCTCGCTTTCCATGGTGTGTGGTGATTTATACTGGGGTATGGTTCCATGGCGTGTGGTGATTGATACTGGCCTCGGGTTCCATGGTGTGTGGTGATTTACACTGGGGTAGGGTTCCATGATGTGTGGTGATTTATACTGTGGTAAGGTTCCATGGTGTGTGGTGATTTATACCTGGATCGGGTTCCATGGTGTGTGGTGATTTATGCTGGGGTAGGGTTCCATGGTGTGTGGTGATTTATACTGGGTTAAGGTTCCATGGTGTGTGGTGATTTATACTGGGCTAAGGTTCCATGGTGTGTGGTGTTTTATACTGGGGTAGGGTTCCATGGTGTGTGGTGATTTACACTGGGGTAGGTTTCCATGGTGTGTGGTGATTTATACTGGGGTAGGGTTCCATGGTGTGTGGTGATTGATACTGGGCTCTTTTTCCATGGTGTGTGGTGATTTATACTGGGATAGGGTTCCATGGTGTGTGGTGATTTATACTGGGGTAGGATTCCATGGTGTGTGTTGATTAATAATGGGCTAAGGTTCCATGGTGTGTGATGATTTATACTGGGCTGAGGTTCCTTGGTTTTTGGTGACTTATACTGGGGTAGGGTTCCATGGTGTGTGGTGATTTATACTGGGCACGGGTTCCATGGTGTGTGGTAATTTATACTGGGGTAGAGTTCCATGGTGTGTGGTGATTTATGCTGGGGTTGGGTTCCATGGTGTGTGGTGATTTATACTTTGGTAGGGTTCCATGGTGTGTGGTGAATCATGCTGGGCTAGGGTTCTATGGTGCGTGGTAATTTATGCTGGGCTCGGGTTCCAATGTGTGTGGTGATTTATACTGGTGTAGGGTTCCATGGTGTGCGGTTATTTATACTGGGCTAGGGTTCCATGGTGTGTGGTGATTTATACTGGGGTAGGATTTCATGGTGTGTGGTGATTTATACTGGGGTAGGGTTCCATGGTGTGTGGTGATTTATACTGGGATAGATTTCCATGGTAAGTGGTAATTTATACTGGGGTAGTGTTCCATGGTGTGTTGTGAATTATACTGGGGTAGTGTTCCATGGTGTGCGGGTATTTATACCAGGCTAGATTTCCATGGTGTGTGGTGATTTACACTGGGTTAGGGTTCCATGGTGTGTGGTGATTTATACTGGGGTAGGGTTCCATGCTGTGTGGCGATTGATACTGCGGTAGGGTTCCATGGTGTGTGGTGATACATACTGGGGTCGTGTTCCATGGTGTGTGGTGATTTATACATGGGTCGGGTTCCATGGTGTGTGGTGATTTATACTGTGATAGCGATCCATGGTGTGTGGTGGTTTATCCTGGGGTAGCATTCGATGGTGTGTGGTGATTTATACTGGGCTAGGATTCAATGGTGTGTGGTGATTTATACAGGGGTAGGGTTCCATGGTGCGTGGTGATTTATACTGTGATAGCGATCCATGGTGTGTGGTGGTTTATTCTGGGCTAGGATTCCATGGTGCGTGGTGGTTTATACTGGGCTTGGTTTCCTTAGTGTGTGGTGATTTATACTGGGGTAGGATTCCATGGTGTGTGGGGATTTACACTGGGGTAGAGTTCCATGGTGTGTGGTGATTTATACTGGGCTCGGGTTCCATGGTGTGTGGTGATTTATACTGGGGTAGGGTTCCATGGTGTGTGGTGAATCATGCTGGGCATGGGTTCCATGGTGTGTGGTGATTTATACTGTGGTAGGATTCCATGGTGTGTGGTGAATCATGCTGGGCTTGGGTTCCATGGTGTGTGGTGATTTATGTTGGGCTCAGGTATCATGGTGTGTGGTGATTTATACTATGCCAGGGTATCATGGCGTGTGGTGATTTATGCTGGGGTAGGGTTCCATGGTGTGTGGTGATTTATACTGGTGTAAGTTTCCATGGTGTGTGGTGATTTATACTGGGGTAGGGGTCCATTGTCTGTGGTGATTTATTCTGGGCTTAGTTATCATGGTGTGTGGTGATTTATACTGGGGTAGGGTTCCATTGTGTGTGGTGATTTATTTTGGGCTAAGGTATCATGGTGTGTGTTGATTTATACTGGGGTAAGGTTCCATGGTGTGTGGTGATTTATACCTGGATCGGGTTCCATGGTGTGTGGTGATTTCTGCTGGGGTAGGGTTCCATGGTGTGTGGTGATTTATACTGGGTTAAGGTTCCATGGTGTGTGGTGATTTATACTGGGCTAAGGTTCCATGGTGTGTGGTGTTTTATACTGGGGTAGTGTTCCATGGTGTATGGTGATTTATACTGGGGTAGTGTTCCAAAGTGTGTGGTGATTTATACTGGGGTAGGTTTCCATGGTGTGTGGTGATTTATACTGGGGTAGGGTTCCATGGAGTGTAGCGATTTATACTGGTGAAGGATTCCATGGTGTGTGGTGATATATACTGGGGTAGGGTTCCATGGTGTGTGGTGAATCATGCTGGGCTTGGGTTCCATGGTGTGTGGTGATTTATACTATGCTAAGGTATCATGGCGTGTGGTGATTTATGCTGGGGTAGGGTTCCATGGTGTGTGGTGATTTATACTGGTGTAGGGTTTATGGTGTGTGGTGATTTATACTGGGGTAGGGGTCCATTTTCTGTGGTGATTTATTCTGGGGTAGGGTTCCATGGTATGTGGTGATTTATACTGGGGTAAGGTTCCATAGTGTGTGGTGATTTATACTGTGGTAAGGTTCCATGGTGTGTGGTGATTTATACCTGGATCGGGTTCCATGGTGTGTGGTGATTTATGCTGGGGTAGGGTTCCATGGTGTATGGTGATTTATACTGGGGTAGGGTTCCATGGTGTGTGGTGATTTATACTGGGGTAGGGTTCCAAAGTGTGTGGTGATTTATACTGGGGTAGGTTTCCATGGTGTGTGGTGATTTATACTGGGGTAGGGTTCCATGGAGTGTAGTGATTTATACTGGTGTAGGATTCCATGGTGTGTGGTGATTTATACTGGGGTAGGGTTCCATGGTGTGTGGTGAATCATGCTGGGCTTGGGTTCCATGGTGTGTGGTGTTTTATATTGGGCTCAGGTATCATGGTGTGTGGTGATTTATACTATGCTAAGGTATCATGGCGTGTGGTGATTTATGCTGGGGTAGGGTTCCATGGTGTGTGGTGATTTATACTGGTGTAGGGTTCCATGGTGTGTGGTGATTTATACTGGGGTAGGGGTCCATTGTCTGTGGTGATTTATTCTGGGCTTAGTTATCATGGTGTGTGGTGATTTATACTGGGGTAGGGTTCCATTGTGTGCGGTGATTTATTCTGGGCTAAGGTATCATGGTGTGTGGTGATTTATACCGGGGTAAGGTTCCATGGTGTGTGGTGATTTATACTGTGGTAAGGTTCCATGGTGTGTGGTGATTTATACCTGGATTGGGTTCCATGGTGTGTGGTGATTTATGCTGGTGTATGGTTCCATGGTGTGTGGTGATTTATACTGGGGTAGGGTTCCATGGCGTGTGGTGATTTATACCTGCCTCGGGTTCCATGGTGTGTGGTGATTTATACTGGGGTAGGGTTCCATGGTGTGTGGTGATTTATACTGGGTTAGGGTTCCATGGTGTGTGGTAATTTATACTGGGGTCGGGTTCCATGGTGTGTGGTGATTTATGCTGGGGTAGGGTTCCATGGTGTGTGGTGATTTATGCTGGGGTAGGGTTCCATGGTGTGTGGTGATTTATACTGGGGTAGGGTTCCATGGTGTGTGGTGATTTATACTGGGGTAAGGTTGCATGGTGTGTCGTGATTTATACTGGGCTAGCATTCCATGGTGTGTGGTGATTTACACTGGGGTAGGATTCCATGGTGTGTGGTGATTGATACTGGACTCGTGTTCCATGGTGTGTGGTGATTTATACTGGGGTAGGGTTCCATGGTGTGTGGTGATTTACACTGGGGTAGGGTTCCATGGTGTGTGGTGACTGATGCTGGGCTATGTTTCCATGGTGTGTGGTGATTTATACTGGGGTAGTGTTCCATGGTGTGTGGTGATTTATACTGTGGTAGGGTTCCATGGTGTGTGGTGATTTATGCTGGGGTAGGGTTCCATGGTGTGTGGTGATTTATACTGGGCTAGTGTTCCATGGTGTGTGGTGATTTATACTGGGGTAGGGTTCCATGATGTGTGGTGATTTATACTGGGCTTGGTTTCCATGGTGTGTTGTGATTTATACTGTGGTAGGATTCCATGGTGTGTGGTGATTTATACTGGGGTAGGGTTCCATGGTGTGTGGTGATTTATACTGGGGTAGATTTCCAAGGTGTGTGGTGATTTATGCTGGGGTAGGGTTCCATGGTGTGTGGTGATTTATACTGGGGTAGGGTTCCATGGTGTGTGGTGATTTATGCTGGGGTAGGGTTCCATGGTGTGTGGTGATTTATGCTGGGGTAGGGTTCCATGGTGTGTGGTGTTTTATGCTGGGGTAGGGTTCCATGGTGTGTGGTGATTTATACTGGGGTAGGGTTCCATGGTGTGTGGTGATTTACACTGGGGTAGGGTTCCATGGCGTGTGGTGATTTATACTGTGGTAGGGTTCCATGGTGTGTGGTGATTTATACCGGGCTAGGGTTCCATGGTGTGTGGTGATTTACACTGAGGTAGGGTTCCATGGTGTGTGGTGATTTATACTGTGGTAGGGTTCCATGGTGTGTGGTGATTTATACTGGGGGTAGGGTTCCATGGTGTGTGGTGATTTATACTTGGGTACGGTTCCATGGTGTATGGTGATATATACTTGGGTAGGGTTCCATGGTGTGTGGTGATTTACACTGGGGTAGGTTTCCATGGTGTGTGGTGATTTATACTGGGGTAGGGTTCCATGGTGTGTGGTGATTGATACTGGGCTCTTTTTCCATGGTGTGTGGTGATTTATACTGGGATAGGGTTCCATGGTGTGTGGTGATTTATACTGGGGTAGGATTCCATGGTGTGTGTTGATTAATAATGGGCTAAGGTTCCATGGTGTGTGATGATTTATACTGGGCTGAGGTTCCTTGGTTTTTGGTGACTTATACTGGGGTAGGGTTCCATGGTGTGTGGTGATTTATACTGGGCACGGGTTCCATGGTGTGTGGTAATTTATACTGGGGTAGAGTTCCATGGTGTGTGGTGATTTATGCTGGGGTTGGGTTCCATGGTGTGTGGTGATTTATACTTTGGTAGGGTTCCATGGTGTGTGGTGAATCATGCTGGGCTAGGGTTCTATGGTGCGTGGTAATTTATGCTGGGCTCGGGTTCCAATGTGTGTGGTGATTTATACTGGTGTAGGGTTCCATGGTGTGCGGTTATTTATACTGGGCTAGGGTTCCATGGTGTGTGGTGATTTATACTGGGGTAGGATTTCATGGTGTGTGGTGATTTATACTGGGGTAGGGTTCCATGGTGTGTGGTGATTTATACTGGGATAGATTTCCATGGTAAGTGGTAATTTATACTGGGGTAGTGTTCCATGGTGTGTTGTGAATTATACTGGGGTAGTGTTCCATGGTGTGCGGGTATTTATACCAGGCTAGATTTCCATGGTGTGTGGTGATTTACACTGGGTTAGGGTTCCATGGTGTGTGGTGATTTATACTGGGGTAGGGTTCCATGCTGTGTGGCGATTGATACTGCGGTAGGGTTCCATGGTGTGTGGTGATACATACTGGGGTCGTGTTCCATGGTGTGTGGTGATTTATACATGGGTCGGGTTCCATGGTGTGTGGTGATTTATACTGTGATAGCGATCCATGGTGTGTGGTGGTTTATCCTGGGGTAGCATTCGATGGTGTGTGGTGATTTATACTGGGCTAGGATTCAATGGTGTGTGGTGATTTATACAGGGGTAGGGTTCCATGGTGCGTGGTGATTTATACTGTGATAGCGATCCATGGTGTGTGGTGGTTTATTCTGGGCTAGGATTCCATGGTGCGTGGTGGTTTATACTGGGCTTGGTTTCCTTAGTGTGTGGTGATTTATACTGGGGTAGGATTCCATGGTGTGTGGGGATTTACACTGGGGTAGAGTTCCATGGTGTGTGGTGATTTATACTGGGCTCGGGTTCCATGGTGTGTGGTGATTTATACTGGGGTAGGGTTCCATGGTGTGTGGTGAATCATGCTGGGCATGGGTTCCATGGTGTGTGGTGATTTATACTGTGGTAGGATTCCATGGTGTGTGGTGAATCATGCTGGGCTTGGGTTCCATGGTGTGTGGTGATTTATGTTGGGCTCAGGTATCATGGTGTGTGGTGATTTATACTATGCCAGGGTATCATGGCGTGTGGTGATTTATGCTGGGGTAGGGTTCCATGGTGTGTGGTGATTTATACTGGTGTAAGTTTCCATGGTGTGTGGTGATTTATACTGGGGTAGGGGTCCATTGTCTGTGGTGATTTATTCTGGGCTTAGTTATCATGGTGTGTGGTGATTTATACTGGGGTAGGGTTCCATTGTGTGTGGTGATTTATTTTGGGCTAAGGTATCATGGTGTGTGTTGATTTATACTGGGGTAAGGTTCCATGGTGTGTGGTGATTTATACCTGGATCGGGTTCCATGGTGTGTGGTGATTTCTGCTGGGGTAGGGTTCCATGGTGTGTGGTGATTTATACTGGGTTAAGGTTCCATGGTGTGTGGTGATTTATACTGGGCTAAGGTTCCATGGTGTGTGGTGTTTTATACTGGGGTAGTGTTCCATGGTGTATGGTGATTTATACTGGGGTAGTGTTCCAAAGTGTGTGGTGATTTATACTGGGGTAGGTTTCCATGGTGTGTGGTGATTTATACTGGGGTAGGGTTCCATGGAGTGTAGCGATTTATACTGGTGAAGGATTCCATGGTGTGTGGTGATATATACTGGGGTAGGGTTCCATGGTGTGTGGTGAATCATGCTGGGCTTGGGTTCCATGGTGTGTGGTGATTTATACTATGCTAAGGTATCATGGCGTGTGGTGATTTATGCTGGGGTAGGGTTCCATGGTGTGTGGTGATTTATACTGGTGTAGGGTTTATGGTGTGTGGTGATTTATACTGGGGTAGGGGTCCATTTTCTGTGGTGATTTATTCTGGGGTAGGGTTCCATGGTATGTGGTGATTTATACTGGGGTAAGGTTCCATAGTGTGTGGTGATTTATACTGTGGTAAGGTTCCATGGTGTGTGGTGATTTATACCTGGATCGGGTTCCATGGTGTGTGGTGATTTATGCTGGGGTAGGGTTCCATGGTGTATGGTGATTTATACTGGGGTAGGGTTCCATGGTGTGTGGTGATTTATACTGGGGTAGGGTTCCAAAGTGTGTGGTGATTTATACTGGGGTAGGTTTCCATGGTGTGTGGTGATTTATACTGGGGTAGGGTTCCATGGAGTGTAGTGATTTATACTGGTGTAGGATTCCATGGTGTGTGGTGATTTATACTGGGGTAGGGTTCCATGGTGTGTGGTGAATCATGCTGGGCTTGGGTTCCATGGTGTGTGGTGTTTTATATTGGGCTCAGGTATCATGGTGTGTGGTGATTTATACTATGCTAAGGTATCATGGCGTGTGGTGATTTATGCTGGGGTAGGGTTCCATGGTGTGTGGTGATTTATACTGGTGTAGGGTTCCATGGTGTGTGGTGATTTATACTGGGGTAGGGGTCCATTGTCTGTGGTGATTTATTCTGGGCTTAGTTATCATGGTGTGTGGTGATTTATACTGGGGTAGGGTTCCATTGTGTGCGGTGATTTATTCTGGGCTAAGGTATCATGGTGTGTGGTGATTTATACCGGGGTAAGGTTCCATGGTGTGTGGTGATTTATACTGTGGTAAGGTTCCATGGTGTGTGGTGATTTATACCTGGATTGGGTTCCATGGTGTGTGGTGATTTATGCTGGTGTATGGTTCCATGGTGTGTGGTGATTTATACTGGGGTAGGGTTCCATGGCGTGTGGTGATTTATACCTGCCTCGGGTTCCATGGTGTGTGGTGATTTATACTGGGGTAGGGTTCCATGGTGTGTGGTGATTTATACTGGGTTAGGGTTCCATGGTGTGTGGTAATTTATACTGGGGTCGGGTTCCATGGTGTGTGGTGATTTATGCTGGGGTAGGGTTCCATGGTGTGTGGTGATTTATGCTGGGGTAGGGTTCCATGGTGTGTGGTGATTTATACTGGGGTAGGGTTCCATGGTGTGTGGTGATTTATACTGGGGTAAGGTTGCATGGTGTGTCGTGATTTATACTGGGCTAGCATTCCATGGTGTGTGGTGATTTACACTGGGGTAGGATTCCATGGTGTGTGGTGATTGATACTGGACTCGTGTTCCATGGTGTGTGGTGATTTATACTGGGGTAGGGTTCCATGGTGTGTGGTGATTTACACTGGGGTAGGGTTCCATGGTGTGTGGTGACTGATGCTGGGCTATGTTTCCATGGTGTGTGGTGATTTATACTGGGGTAGTGTTCCATGGTGTGTGGTGATTTATACTGTGGTAGGGTTCCATGGTGTGTGGTGATTTATGCTGGGGTAGGGTTCCATGGTGTGTGGTGATTTATACTGGGCTAGTGTTCCATGGTGTGTGGTGATTTATACTGGGGTAGGGTTCCATGATGTGTGGTGATTTATACTGGGCTTGGTTTCCATGGTGTGTTGTGATTTATACTGTGGTAGGATTCCATGGTGTGTGGTGATTTATACTGGGGTAGGGTTCCATGGTGTGTGGTGATTTATACTGGGGTAGATTTCCAAGGTGTGTGGTGATTTATGCTGGGGTAGGGTTCCATGGTGTGTGGTGATTTATACTGGGGTAGGGTTCCATGGTGTGTGGTGATTTATGCTGGGGTAGGGTTCCATGGTGTGTGGTGTTTTATGCTGGGGTAGGGTTCCATGGTGTGTGGTGATTTATACTGGGGTAGGGTTCCATGGTGTGTGGTGATTTACACTGGGGTAGGGTTCCATGGCGTGTGGTGATTTATACTGTGGTAGGGTTCCATGGTGTGTGGTGATTTATACCGGGCTAGGGTTCCATGGTGTGTGGTGATTTACACTGAGGTAGGGTTCCATGGTGTGTGGTGATTTATACTGTGGTAGGGTTCCATGGTGTGTGGTGATTTATACTGGGGGTAGGGTTCCATGGTGTGTGGTGATTTATACTTGGGTACGGTTCCATGGTGTATGGTGATATATACTTGGGTAGGGTTCCATGGTGTGTGGTGATTTATACTTGGGTAGGTTTCCATGGTGTGTGGTGATTTATACTGGGGTAGGATTCCATGGTGTGTGTTGATTTATACTGGGGTAGGGTTCCATGGTGTGTGGTGATTTATACTGGGGTAGGGTTCCATGGTGTGTGGTTATTTATACTCTGCTAGCGATCCATGGTGTGTGGTGATTTATACTGTGGTAGGGTTCCATGGTGTGTGGTGATTTATACTGGGCTAGCGTTCCATGGTGTGTGGTGATTTACACTGCGGTAGGGTCCATGGTGTGTGGTGATTTATACTGGGCTAGGGTTCCATGGTGTGTGGTGATTTATTTTAGGCTAGCGTTCCATGGTGTGTGGTGATTTATACTGGGCTAGTGTTCCATGGTGTGTGGTGATTTACACTGGGGTAGGGTTCCATGTTGTGTGGTGATTTATACTGGGGTAGGGTTCCATTGTGTGTGTTGATTTACACTGGGGTAGGGTTCCATGGTGTGTGGTGATTTATACTGGGGTGCGGTTCCATAGTTTGTGGTGATTTTTACTGGGGTAGGGTTCCCTGGTGTGTGCTGATTTATACTGGGGTAGGGTTCCATGGTGTGTGGTGATTTATGCTGGGGTAGGGTTCCATGGTGTATGGTGATTTATACTGGGGTAGGGTTCCATGGTGTGTGGTGATTTATACTGGGGTAGGGTTCCAAAGTGTGTGGTGATTTATACTGGGGTAGGTTTCCATGGTGTGTGGTGATTTATACTGGGGTAGGGTTCCATGGAGTGTAGTGATTTATACTGGTGTAGGATTCCATGGTGTGTGGTGATTTATACTGGGGTAGGGTTCCATGGTGTGTGGTGAATCATGCTGGGCTTGGGTTCCATGGTGTGTGGTGTTTTATATTGGGCTCAGGTATCATGGTGTGTGGTGATTTATACTATGCTAAGGTATCATGGCGTGTGGTGATTTATGCTGGGGTAGGGTTCCATGGTGTGTGGTGATTTATACTGGTGTAGGGTTCCATGGTGTGTGGTGATTTATACTGGGGTAGGGGTCCATTGTCTGTGGTGATTTATTCTGGGCTTAGTTATCATGGTGTGTGGTGATTTATACTGGGGTAGGGTTCCATTGTGTGCGGTGATTTATTCTGGGCTAAGGTATCATGGTGTGTGGTGATTTATACCGGGGTAAGGTTCCATGGTGTGTGGTGATTTATACTGTGGTAAGGTTCCATGGTGTGTGGTGATTTATACCTGGATTGGGTTCCATGGTGTGTGGTGATTTATGCTGGTGTATGGTTCCATGGTGTGTGGTGATTTATACTGGGGTAGGGTTCCATGGCGTGTGGTGATTTATACCTGCCTCGGGTTCCATGGTGTGTGGTGATTTATACTGGGGTAGGGTTCCATGGTGTGTGGTGATTTATACTGGGTTAGGGTTCCATGGTGTGTGGTAATTTATACTGGGGTCGGGTTCCATGGTGTGTGGTGATTTATGCTGGGGTAGGGTTCCATGGTGTGTGGTGATTTATGCTGGGGTAGGGTTCCATGGTGTGTGGTGATTTATACTGGGGTAGGGTTCCATGGTGTGTGGTGATTTATACTGGGGTAAGGTTGCATGGTGTGTCGTGATTTATACTGGGCTAGCATTCCATGGTGTGTGGTGATTTACACTGGGGTAGGATTCCATGGTGTGTGGTGATTGATACTGGACTCGTGTTCCATGGTGTGTGGTGATTTATACTGGGGTAGGGTTCCATGGTGTGTGGTGATTTACACTGGGGTAGGGTTCCATGGTGTGTGGTGACTGATGCTGGGCTATGTTTCCATGGTGTGTGGTGATTTATACTGGGGTAGTGTTCCATGGTGTGTGGTGATTTATACTGTGGTAGGGTTCCATGGTGTGTGGTGATTTATGCTGGGGTAGGGTTCCATGGTGTGTGGTGATTTATACTGGGCTAGTGTTCCATGGTGTGTGGTGATTTATACTGGGGTAGGGTTCCATGATGTGTGGTGATTTATACTGGGCTTGGTTTCCATGGTGTGTTGTGATTTATACTGTGGTAGGATTCCATGGTGTGTGGTGATTTATACTGGGGTAGGGTTCCATGGTGTGTGGTGATTTATACTGGGGTAGATTTCCAAGGTGTGTGGTGATTTATGCTGGGGTAGGGTTCCATGGTGTGTGGTGATTTATACTGGGGTAGGGTTCCATGGTGTGTGGTGATTTATGCTGGGGTAGGGTTCCATGGTGTGTGGTGTTTTATGCTGGGGTAGGGTTCCATGGTGTGTGGTGATTTATACTGGGGTAGGGTTCCATGGTGTGTGGTGATTTACACTGGGGTAGGGTTCCATGGCGTGTGGTGATTTATACTGTGGTAGGGTTCCATGGTGTGTGGTGATTTATACCGGGCTAGGGTTCCATGGTGTGTGGTGATTTACACTGAGGTAGGGTTCCATGGTGTGTGGTGATTTATACTGTGGTAGGGTTCCATGGTGTGTGGTGATTTATACTGGGGGTAGGGTTCCATGGTGTGTGGTGATTTATACTTGGGTACGGTTCCATGGTGTATGGTGATATATACTTGGGTAGGGTTCCATGGTGTGTGGTGATTTATACTTGGGTAGGTTTCCATGGTGTGTGGTGATTTATACTGGGGTAGGATTCCATGGTGTGTGTTGATTTATACTGGGGTAGGGTTCCATGGTGTGTGGTGATTTATACTGGGGTAGGGTTCCATGGTGTGTGGTTATTTATACTCTGCTAGCGATCCATGGTGTGTGGTGATTTATACTGTGGTAGGGTTCCATGGTGTGTGGTGATTTATACTGGGCTAGCGTTCCATGGTGTGTGGTGATTTACACTGCGGTAGGGTCCATGGTGTGTGGTGATTTATACTGGGCTAGGGTTCCATGGTGTGTGGTGATTTATTTTAGGCTAGCGTTCCATGGTGTGTGGTGATTTATACTGGGCTAGTGTTCCATGGTGTGTGGTGATTTACACTGGGGTAGGGTTCCATGTTGTGTGGTGATTTATACTGGGGTAGGGTTCCATTGTGTGTGTTGATTTACACTGGGGTAGGGTTCCATGGTGTGTGGTGATTTATACTGGGGTGCGGTTCCATAGTTTGTGGTGATTTTTACTGGGGTAGGGTTCCCTGGTGTGTGCTGATTTATACTGGGGTAGGGTTCCATGGTGTGTGGTGATTTATACTGGGGTAGGGTTCCATGGTGTGTGGTGATTTATACTGTGGTTGGGTTCCATGGTGTGTGGTGATTTATGCTGGGGTAGGGTTCCATGGTGGGTGGTGATTTATACTGGGCTAGCGTTCCATGGTGTGTGGTGATTTATACTGGGGTAGGGTTCCCTGGTGTGTGGTGATTTATACTGGGCTAGTGTTCCATGGTGTGTGCTGATTTTTACTCGGGTAGGGTTCCATGGTGTGTGGTGATTGATACTGGAGTCGGGTTCCATGGTGTGTGGTGATTTATGCTGGGGTAGTGTTCCATGGTGTGTGGTGATTGATACTGGACTCGGTTTCCATGGCGTGTGGTGATTTACACTGGTGTAGGGTCCCATGGTGTGTGGTGATTTATTCTGGGCTAGGGTACCATGGTGTGTGGTGATTTACACTGGGCTTAAGTTCCATGGTGTGTGGTGATTTATACTGGGCTAGCGTTCCATGGTGTGTGGTGATTTATACTGGGCTTACGTTCCATGGTGTGTGGTGATTTATACTGGGCTAGCGTTCCATGGTGTGTGGTGATTTATACTGAGCTAGCGTTCCATGGTGTGTGGTGATTTATACTGGGGCCGGGTTCCATGGTGTGTGGTAATTTATACTGGGGTAGTGTTCCTTGGTGTGTGGTGATTGATACTGGGGTAGGGTTCCATGGTGTGTGGTGATTTATACTGGGCTTACGTTCCATGGTGTGTGGTGATTTATACTGGGCTAGCGTTCCATGGTGTGTGGTGATTTACACTGGGGTCGGGTTCCACGGTGTGTGGTGATTTATACTGGGCTAGGGTTCCATGGTGTGTGGTGATTTACACTGGGGTAGTGTTCCATGGTGTGTGGTGATTTATACTGGGGTAGTGTTCCATGGTGTGTGGTGATTTATACTGAGGTAGTGTTCCATGGTGTGTGGTGATTGATACTGGGGTCGGGTTCCATGGTGTGTGGTTATTTATACTGGGGTAGGGTTCCATGGTGTGTGGTGATTTATACTGGGGTAGGATTCCATGGTGTGTGTTGATTTATACTGGGGTAGGGTTCCATGGTGTGTGGTGATTTACACTGGGGTAGTGTTCCATGGTGTGTGGTGATTTATACTGGGGTAGTGTTCCATGGTGTGTGGTGATTGATACTGGGGTCGGGTTCCATGGTGTGTGGTTATTTATACTGGGGTAGGGTTCCATGGTGTGTGGTGATTTATACTGGGGTAGGATTCCATGGTGTGTGTTGATTTATACTGGGGTAGGGTTCCATGGTGTGTGGTGATTTATACTGGGGTAGGGTTCCAAGGTGTGTGGTTATTTATACTCTGCTAGCGATCCATGGTGTGTGGTGATTTATACTGTGGTAGGGTTCCATGGTGTGTGGTGATTTATACTGGGCTAGCGTTCCATGGTGTGTGGTGATTTACACTGGGGTAGGGTCCATGGTGTGTGGTGATTTATACTGGGCTAGGGTTCCATGGTGTGTGGTGATTTATTTTAGGCTAGCGTTCCATGGTGTGTGGTGATTTATACTGGGCTAGTGTTCCATGGTGTGTGGTGATTTACACTGGGGTAGGGTTCCATGTTGTGTGGTGATTTATACTGGGGTAGGGTTCCATTGTGTGTGGTGATTTACACTGGGGTAGGGTTCCATGGTGTGTGGTGATTTATACTGGGGTGCGGTTCCATAGTTTGTGGTGATTTTTACTGGGGTAGGGTTCCCTGGTGTGTGCTGATTTATACTGGGGTAGGGTTCCATGGTGTGTGGTGATTTATACTGGGGTACGGTTCCATGGTGTGTGGTGATTTATACTGTGGTTGGGTTCCATGGTGTGTGGTGATTTATGCTGGGGTAGGGTTCCATGGTGGGTGGTGATTTATACTGGGCTAGCGTTCCATGGTGTGTGGTGATTTATACTGGGGTATGGTTCCCTGGTGTGTGGTGATTTATACTGGGCTAGTGTTCCATGGTGTGTGCTGATTTTTACTCGGGTAGGGTTCCATGGTGTGTGGTGATTGATACTGGAGTCGGGTTCCATGGTGTGTGGTGATTTATGCTGGGGTAGTGTTCCATGGTGTGTGGTGATTGATACTGGACTCGGTTTCCATGGCGTGTGGTGATTTACACTGGTGTAGGGTCCCATGGTGTGTGGTGATTTATTCTGGGCTAGGGTACCATGGTGTGTGGTGATTTACACTGGGCTTACGTTCCATGGTGTGTGGTGATTTATACTGGGCTTACGTTCCATGGTGTGTGGTGATTTATACTGGGCTAGCGTTCCATGGTGTGTGGTGATTTATACTGAGCTAGCGTTCCATGGTGTGTGGTGATTTATACTGGGGCCGGGTTCCATGGTGTGTGGTAATTTATACTGGGGTAGTGTTCCTTGGTGTGTGGTGATTGATACTGGGGTAGGGTTCCATGGTGTGTGATGATTTATACAGGGGTAGTGTTCCATGGTGTGTGGTGATTGATACTGGGGTAGTGTTCCATGATGTGTGGTGATTTATACTGGGGTAGGGTTCAATGGTGTGTGGTGATTTATACTGAGGTAGTGTTCCATGTTGTGTAGTGATTTATACTGGGGTAGGGTTCCATTGTGTGTGGTGATTTACACTGCGGTAGGGTTCCATGGTGTGTGGTGATTTATACTGGGGTAGGGTTCCATGGTGTGTGGTGATTTTTACTGAGGTAGAGTTCCATGGTGTGTTGTGATTTATACAGTGGTAGGATTCCATGGTGTGTGGTGATTTATACTGGGGTAGGGTTCCATGGTGTGTGGTGATTTATACTGGGGTAGGGTTCCATGGTGTGTGGTGATTTATACTGTGGTTGGTTCCATGGTTTGTGGTGATTTTTACTGGGGTAGGGTTCCATGGTGTGTGGTGATTTATACTGTGGTTGGGTTCCATGGTGTGTGGTGATTTATGCTAGGGTAGGGTTCCATGGTGGGTGGTGATTTATACTGGGCTAGCGTTCCATGGTGTGTGGTGATTTATACTGGGGTAGGGTTCCCTGGTGTGTGGTGATTTATACTGGGCTAGCGTTCCATGGTGTGTGGTGATTTATGCTGGTGTAGTGTTCCATGGTGTGTGGTGCTTGATACTGGACTCGGGTTCCATCGTGTGTGGTGATTTACACTGGTGTAGTGTCCCATGGTGTGTGGTGATTTATTCTGGGCTAGGGTACCATGGTGTGTGGTGATTTACACTGGGCTTACGTTCCATGGTGTGTGGTGATTTATACTGGGCTAGCGTTCCATGGTGTGTGGTGATTTATACTGGGCTTACGTTCCATGGTGTGTGGTGATTTATACTGGGCTAGCGTTCCATGGTGTGTGGTGATTTACACTGGGGTCGGGTTCCACGGTGTGTGGTGATTTATACTGGGCTAGGGTTCCATGGTGTGTGGTGATTTACACTGGGGTAGTGTTCCATGGTGTGTGGTGATTTATACTGGGGTAGTGTTCCATGGTGTGTGGTGATTTATACTGAGGTAGTGTTCCATGGTGTGTGGTGATTGATACTGGGGTCGGGTTCCATGGTGTGTGGTTATTTATACTGGGGTAGGGTTCCATGGTGTGTGGTGATTTTTACTGGGCTAGCGTTGCATGGTGTGTGGTGTTTTACACTGGGGTAGGGTTCCATGTTGTGTTGTGATTTATACTGGGGTAGGGTTCCATGGTGTGTGGTGATTTACACTGGGGTAGGGTTCCATGTTGTGTGGTGATTTATACTGGCGTAGGGTTCCATGGTGTGTGGTGATTTATACTGAGGTAGAGTTCCATGGTGTGTGTGGTGATTTTTACTGGGGTAGGGTTCCATGGTGTATGGTGATTTTTACAGTGGTAGGATTCCATGGTGTGTGGTAATTTATACTGGGGTAGGGTTTCATGGTGTGTGGTGATTTATACTGGACTCGGGTTCCATGGTGTGTGGTGACTTATACTGGGGTAGGATTCCATGGTGTGTGGTGATTTATACTGGGGTAGGGTTCCATGGTGTGTGGTGATTTCTACTGGGGTTGGGTTCCATGGTGTGTGGTGATTTATACTGGGGTAGGGTTCCATGGTGTGTGGTGATTTATACTGGGCTAGTGTTCCTTGGTGTGTGGTGATTTATACTGGGGTAGGGTTCCATGGTGTGTGGTCATTTATACTGGGGTAAGGTTCCATGGTGTGTGGTGATTTATACTTGGGTAGGGTTCCATGGTGTGTGGTGATTTATACTGGGGTAGGGTTCCATGGTGTGTGGTGATTTATACTGGGGTAGGGTTCCATGGTGTGTGGTGATATATACTGGGGTCGGGTTCCATGGTGTGTGGTGATTTATACTCTGCTCGCGATCCATGCTGTGTGGTGATTTATACTGGGGTAGGGTTCCATGGTGTGTTGTGATTTTTACTGGGCTCGCCTTCCATGGTGTGTGGTGATTTATACTGATGTAGGGTTCCATGGTGTGTGGTGATTGATACTGGACTCGAGTTCCATGGTGTGTGTTGATTTACACTGTGGTAGGGTCCATGGTTTGTGGTGATTTATACTGGGCTAGGGTTCCATGGCGTGTGGTGATTTATTCTGGGCTTGCGTTCCATGGTGTGTGGTGATTTATACTGGGCTAGCGTTCCATGGTGTGTGGTGATTTACACTGGGCTAGGGTTCCATGTTGTGTGGTGATTTATACTGGAGTAGGGTTCCATTGTTTGTGGTGATTTACACTGGGGTAGGGTTCCATGGTGTGTGGTGATTTATACTGGGGTACGGTTCCATGTTGTTTGGCAATTTATACTGGGGTAGAGTTCCATGTTGTGTGGTGATTTATACTGGGGTAGTCTTCCATGGTGTGTGGTGATTTATACTGGGGTAGAGTTCCATGGTGTGTGGTGATTTACACTGGGGTAGGGTTCAATGGTGTGTGGTGATTTATACTGGGGTAGGGTTCCATGGTGTGTGGTGATTGATACTGGACTCAGGTTCCATGGTGTGTGGTGATTTATACTTGGGGAGGGTTCCATGGTGTGTGGTGATTTATACTGTGGTAGGGTTCCATGGTGTGTGGTGATTTATGCTGGGGTAGGGTTCCATGGTGTGTGGTTATTTATACTGGGCTAGCATTCTATGGTGTGTGGTGATTTATACTGGGGTAGGGTTCCATGGTGTGTGGTGATTTATACTGGGGTAGGGTTCCATGGTGTGTGGTGATTGATACTGGACTCGGGTTCCATGGTGTGTGGTGATTTATACTTGGGTAGGATTCCATGGTGTGTGGTGATTTATACCGGGCTAGGGTTCCATGGTGTGTGGTGATTTATACTGAGGTTGGGTTCCATGGTGTGTGGTGATTTATACTGGGGTAGGGTTCCTTGTTGCCATATGCCAATCATTATGTTTGACCTGTGACAGTGAAAGTTAAAGGCTTGTTTTGGGGCATTAGTCTGGTCCAGTCCTTTCCCCATTGAATTATCATAAACTTTGAAGCCAGAATCACTGGGTAGCCATCAGTTTTGGGAGATTTTGCCCCCCCCCCCCCCCCCCACCTCCCAATTCGTGTGCCTTGAACAGGAATCGAAGGCCCATTTTGTCCATGTCATTTGCTGTACTGTGTAAGATCAGTTAAACGTAGTACTGGCCTGGGACTGAGCCTTTGATTTTATCATCAGTGTGGATTAATCTACAAGAATTGCGTGGAGGGGATTTAGTGTTCGGCAGCCGTCAGCTGACCCTTTCCCTGCACTCTCTCTACTGCTCCTCTGTTCTAACATGTGATTGATTCCAGTGAAAAACAAGTTAATTGTCCTCATCAATCATATAGAACATCAAGAGTTTCAAACATGCACTTTATGATGAACAAACTATTCTTCAGGTAGAGTACATGCTGAGCCTGGTGTGATACCTTATCAGTTGAACCAATAAACCCAATTTAATATGTGACCAGTGGATCTCTACATCATCTGTGTGCCACTCCAGCAGCTGATTTGGCCACTTTGAATGAAGCCGCCAGTTTAGAACGAAAAGACGATTTGCATTTATAGAGCACCTTCCACTACCTGTGGATGTCCCAAAGTGCTTTCCAGCCGAAGGAATACTTTCAAAGTGTAATCACTGCTGTAGCGTTGGAAACGTAGCACCACAATCTCCCCAGAGCAAGCAAGCTATCTGATTTTTTTTTTAAAGATCTTGGTTAAGGCATAATTTTGGTCAGGACACCAGGGATAACTCGCCTACTCTTCTTAGAAACAGTGTGATGGGATTTTTTTTTTACATTCACCTGAAAGGAGGTTGGTGCCTTGGTCTAACAGACCAAGATGAGGAGAAATGTCTTCACCCAGAGAGTGGTGAGCCTGTGGAATTCGTTACCACAGAAAGTAGTTGAATCCAAAACATTATATGTTTTCAAGAAGGTGTTAGATTTTGCTCTAGGGGTGAAAGGGATCAAAAGGTTTGGAGAGAAAGCGGAAGCAGGCTATTGAGTTGGATGATCAGCCATGATCATAATGAATGGTGGAGCAGGTTCGAAGGACCGAATGGCCTACTCCTGCTCCTAGTTTCAATGTTTCTAACAGCTCATCTGAAAGGTGGCACCTCTGCAGCACTCTCTCCATACTGCACAGAGAGTGTCAGCCTGGATTATGCGCTCGAGTCTAGAGTGAGAGACTTGTACCCTCAACCTCCTGACTCAGACTTGGATGCTGCTCACTAAGCTATGACTTCCGACTTCTTGAGAAGACAGGAGCTACGGTGTGTGTGTGTGTGTGTGTGTGTGTGTGTGTGCGCGCTCTTCTGGCTTTTCACAAGTTGGGTAGCGGCTGTTCGACTACAATTGGACTTTTATAACCATCGAGGGATTCGGAGATTTTATTCCCATTTGTTTTGGCTGGAGTTTTGACCTCGAACTGAAGAGGTGCAATCACCACCCACCCCCCCCCCCCACCCCCGCCATCTTTCAAATCTTTGTGCTGGCGGCCTGTTTGTTAGAGCATTGTTTTAATCTGTTGTTTCGTTATTTTCTTGCGAAGAAAATCGGTTGCTTAAAAAAAAAACGCAGTTTAAACTGTTGGCTTTGACGGAGCAGTTTATTTATTTGAACGATTTCATTGCAAATGCACGCATTGATCTGGAGCAGTCCATCCATCATTAAGATGACCGGAATGGGGAAATGTCAGAAGGGTCATTGAAAATCCAGGCGAAACCCCACGCAAGTTCCCAGGAAACCTGGGCTGGTGTTAAGTTCTGTAACTGCAGTTTTTTGATCTGGGTAAATATTCACTGAACATTGCTATCTACTGACGCAAACAAACAGGTTAATGTTTAACTCTGGCCTCACCTCTCCTCAAGGGGAAAAAAAATGTTAAATGCTTACAGAATTTAAACAAATCATTTTAATTCCGCTGCCACTCCCTCTGCCTGCCTCACGATCAAGGAGGGTGGCTGACATACCTGCCCTCTGCAACCTTTCCTGGTTTTTTTTCCCCCCCGTATTTTTCTTTTGCCAATTGGTTGTCATGCTGCCCGTGGGCAGCGCTGCAGTTCACCTGGCTGGAGGCCTTGGCTCCTGAGGTGGTCACGGTGCCAACTGCTGCCGGAGCTGCTTGACTTTTCTATCAGGCCCTGCAAAGCAAAGCAAAGCAGATACAAGCCGGCGAGGATCCCCACTTCCTCCCACCACCCACCCTCTCTCCCACCGGTCCGAAGTGTCCCCACATCTCAACTGGTGGGTCTCTCATTCTTTCCCTAACATGTCCCCCCCACCCCCAACCTCGTCTGCTTATTTCCCCTCCCCCGCTCCTTGCCTGTTGAGTGCCAGCCACTTCACCTCCGTGAGCCCATTGCCCCCCTCCCCCCCCCCACCACACAACGTTAAACACAGGCCTCCGCCGGGTGGTTAACGGAGCCACGGCCGGGAAACAGTGCCGCGGTGTGGAGAGGGGCCACGTGTGCCGATGGGCTGAGTGACCACCGCCCGCTGTGTTGTACCCATTCCCCTGATTCCAGGGCGGTGAGAGGGAACTTTCGCATTCGGTCCCAGTGGCGTTCAGTTTCCGTTTCCGTTTCCTGCCCTCCTTTCCTGAAGGTGCCTTCCCACCCCCCCCCCCCCCACCCCCCTTGGATGGGCGTCAGTTGAAGCAGGCATTGCCCGTGGGCGGAGAAGGGTGTCCCTACCCGATCTCGGCCTGCAGTCACCTGGTCTCCAGCAGTGCTGACCAGCCGGTGAGCGGGAGACGGAACCCTGGCTGATTGATGTCCTCGGCTTGTCTTGGCAAGGGGTGGTGGCGGTGGGGGGTGGGGGGGGGTCACAGATGCTCATTACCACCCCCCACCCCACCAACACGGCGGGGATCGGACTCTCAAGCCCTTCCCGGTCTGTCGGACTTAGTTCCCTGTTAGCTGGTGCACAAAGTCAAGGGAGGGGGTGGATTCTTGGGCAGACGTATCACCTATTTCCTTCTTCCCCGGACACTTCAAAAGCTTCCCAGTGCCGCTTTTCCACAAGGGGCTGTGTTCCCGGTACTGGTCGGGCCCAGCTCCTTGGCAGTCGGAGCTGCCGGTAAGTTACCGCAGCAAAGTTCAGACTGGCCCCAGGTACCGCGGGTTCCCTGGTGGGAGCCTGGACTGCCCTTTCATTTGTCTCCCCGTGCGTCACTTTGCCGAGGTGGACATTCCCACGTACAGGAGGCGAGTGCCGGTGGGATATTGGTCTGTGTGCAAACCATTGGACTGACCTGAGTTCGCCCAGCACTGACCTCAGTCTTTACCTGGCGTGCAGTGAGAAAGCTGAAGTGTGATTTTAAGTGAGCTGATAATTAGCAGAACAAAAATGATCTAATTGTCACAACCTCGCTCACCCTTTCATAAACAAGGGAAAGTATCCAGTGAATCATGGAGGAATTTTTTTTGTCCACTTTTCAAATGCAAAGAGGAACATGTGAGTATAAAAGCAGAAAATCCAGCTGGCCTGACCCTTAAACGGAAATTGTAGATCAGATATACAATTTGTATGCCAACTGAACTATAACATCGTGATCTGGTGTTGAACAAAATACTTTCCTTTACTTTTTAACAGAAAACGTCTGTACGATTTGAAGCCATTTGGAACATTGGTTAAAAGGAAAAGAATTTGCATTTAGATAGTGCCTTTTAGCAGTCTCAGGACATCCCAAACAGCAAAACACCAAAGGATTTAGAAGTATAAGTCACCCATTGTAGTGAAGGGAACGTGCCAGACAATTTCTGCACCCTCAGGTGCCATAAACAGCAATGAAACAAATAAACTCCCCAGCTCTTCTTCAAAATGATGTCAAGGGCTGATTTCTTCACCACCTGAGAGGGCAGACGTGGCACTTGCTACAATGCTGCCCTTCCTAAACCACTGGCACAGGAGCGTCCGCCTAGATTTTGCTCTCAAGTCACTGGAGTTGGGACTTTGAGCCCACAACCCGGTGTGACCCGAGAGCTATAAGGGTGCTCACCACTGAGCAGCAGCTGACATCTTGTTCGATGAGTGTCCTGGTTCCCCGTGCCAGTTTTATTATTCCCCCAGCCCACTTGATAGAATAACTTTCCTGCCCTAACATGTTAATAAGGTATTTGCCTTTCTGGGAAACTTGGCGGTTTCACCCGTCCCCAGTCCAGCGCTCTTACATCAGCACACACCCGCACCCAAAGCATCCCGGCTCCGAGGCTTTCAAGGTGGCCCTGGTGGCTGTTTCGAAAACCTCCCAGACGCCTTCTTTGTGCTTGGCCGAGCATTCCAGGTAAGCGTAGGCCCCGATCCTCTCCGCCATGGCCTGGCCCTCTTCCCACCTCACCGGCTCCTTCTTGGTCCTGGCCAGCTCCTTGCGGACCTGCTGGTCGCTCCGCAGGTCTCTCTTGTTGCCCACCAGCACCATGGGCACGCCGGGGCAAAAGTGCCTGACCTCGGGCATCCACTTATCCGGGATGTTGCTCAGCGAGTCGGGGGTGTCCACCGAGAAGCAGATCAGGATGACGTCGGTGTCCGGGTAGGAGAGGGGCCGTAGGCGGTCGTAGTCCTCTTGACCGGCCGTGTCCCAGAGCGCCAGTTCCACTTGCTTCTCGTCCACCACGATGTCGGCCACGTAGGTGTCAAAGACGGTGGGGACATAACCTTCTGGGAACTCATCCTTGCTTAACACAAACAACAGGCTTGTTTTACCACAGCCACCATCGCCGACCACCACCAACTTCCTCCTTACAGTCGTCATGACCCTCCGCTGGTTTGCTGTCCAAAACGCCTCCCCGCTGCTCTCCCCAGAAGCTGAGGAGTGAAGGTTTTACAGGTGGAATTGCTGTTCAGGGAGAAACCACGGTGTACAAGTGCAGACACATTGCTCAGCAGTAGATAATTTACTCTCTGCGTCTTGTTTCTGCATTCGGGAGTGTGAAAAGCAAGGTGGAACTTTCTGGGTTTTATGGGCGGTTTGGAATGCTGACCTCCCAATCAGGTTCAACTAGTTACGGGAAGGGAGCCAACACTTTGATGTAGTAAATAACATAAGGTGAAATGATTGGCCAGCGACAGCAAAAAGAATGACCATCTAGGCACAGCCCACTCTCGAATTGAACTTTGTGCGTACAGACTCTGTCTTGAGATGACTTGCAGTTAATTGTTTCATAATTTTATTTATGCAATAACGATGTGTTGTTTTACCTTGTACTGCGCTGGGCTGTGCTGGAATGGATCACAATATAAAAGTCTTGTGTGTTCTCTATCCTGCCCTGTAATTAGAGCTGTACACACGGTGAAATCTGTGTTGCCAGGCAAACTTCCTTTTTAACTAGGCCAGAATCAACCAAGTTCCTTTTTTTTTTGATGGTTTGGGATTCTGGGATTACTGGTACTGAAATATTTTTCGAGGCTGTGTGTTTATAATTTGTCTCTCTGGTTCACAGGGCTGATTTCCCTAGCCTGTATGTCAGGAAGATAGAGCAATTTGTACGCCCTCCTATCCAAGCTCCGGAGCACCAGAATCTGCTGGGCAGCCTCCCCCCCTTCCCCTTCTTCGCTGGATCTAGGCTTCTCCTACCATAACCCCACCACCCCCCCCCCCCCCACCTCTCCAAAACCCCCATTTCCCTTCTTGCAGGGTATTGGCCCCTCCTACTGCCACCTCCCCCCCTCCCCCCCTCCTACCCCCCACATCTCCCCCCTCACCCTCCCCCCCACACACCTCCCCCCCCCACACCTCCCCCCCCCACACCCCCCCACACCTCCCCCCCCCACACCCCCCCCACACCTCACCCCCCCACACACCCCCCCCCCCCACACACCTCACCCCCCCACACACCCCCCCACACCCCCCCACACCTCCCCCCCCACACACCTCCCCCCCCCCACACCTCCCCCCCCCACACACCTCCCCCCCCCACACACCCCCCCCACACACCTCCCCCCCCCCCACACACCTCCCCCCACACCTCCCCCACACACCTCCCCCCCCCCACACCTCCCCCCCCACACACCTCCCCCCACACACCTCCCCCCACACACCTCCCCCCCCCACACACCCCCCCCCCACACACCTCCCCCCCCACACCTCCCACCCCCACACACCTCCCCCCCCCACACCCCCCCCACACACCCCCCCCCCACACACCCCCCCCCCCACACCCCCCCCCCCCACACCTCCCCCCCCACACACCTCCCCCCCCACACCTCCCCCACACCTCCCCCCCCACACACCTCCCCCCCCACACCTCCCCCCCCACACACCTCCCCCCCCACACACCTCCCCCACACCTCCCCCCCCACACACCTCCCCCCCCACACACCCCCCCACACCCCCCCACACCTCCCCCCCCACACCCCCCCCACACACCTCCCCCACACCTCCCCCCCCACACACCTCCCCCCCCACACCTCCCCCCCCACACACCTCCCCCACACCTCCCCCCCCACACACCTCCCCCCCCACACCTCCCCCCCCACACACCTCCCCCCCCACACCCCCCCACACCTCCCCACACACCTCCCCCCCCCACACCTCCCCCACACCTCCCCACACACCTCCCCCCCCACACACCTCCCCCCCCACACCCCCCCACACCTCCCCACACACCTCCCCCCCCCACACCTCCCCCACACCTCCCCCCACACCTCCCCCCCCACACACCTCCCCCCCCACACCCCCCCACACCTCACCCCCCCACACCTCACCCCCACACACCCCCCCACACCTCACCCCCCCACACACCCCCCACACACTCCCCACACACCCCCCTCACCTCACCCCCCCACACACCCCCCACACCTCACCCCCCACACCTCACCCCCCCACACACCCCCCACACCTCACCCCCCCACCCTCACCCCCCCACACACCCCCCACACCTCACCCCCCACACCTCACCCCCCCACACCTCACCCCCCCACACCTCACCCCCCCACACACCCCCCCACACACACACCTCCCCCACACCTCCCCCCCCACACCCCCCCACACCTCCCCCCACACACCTCCCCCCCCACACCCCCCCACACCTCCCCACACCTCCCCCCCACACACCTCCCCCCCCACACCCCCCCCACACACACCTCCCCACACCTCCCCCCCACACCCCCCCCACACACCTCCCCCACACCTCCCCACCCCCACACCTCCCCCACACCTCCCCACCCCCACACCTCCCCCACACCTCCCCCCCCACACCCCCCCCACACACCTCCCCCACACCTCCCCACCCCCACACCTCCCCCCCCACACACCTCCCCCCCCACACCCCCCCCCACACCTCCCCCACACCTCCCCCCCCACACCCCCCCACACCTCCCCCCCCACACCTCCCCCCCCACACACCTCCCCCCCCACACCCCCCCCACACACCTCCCCCCCCACACCCCCCCCCCCACACACCTCCCCCCCCACACCCCCCCCCCACACACCTCCCCCCCCCACACACCTCCCCCCCCCCACACACCCCCCCCACACCTCCCCCCCCCACACCTCCCCCCCCCACACCTCCCCCCCCACACCCCCCCCACACACCTCCCCCCCCACACCCCCCCCCCCACACACCTCCCCCCCCACACCCCCCCCCCACACACCTCCCCCCCCCACACACCTCCCCCCCCCACACACCCCCCCCACACCCCCCCCCCCACACCACCCCCCCCACACCCCCCCCACACACCCCCCCCACACACCTCCCCCCCCACACCCCCCCCCCCACACACCTCCCCCCCCACACCCCCCCCCCACACACCTCCCCCCCCCACACACCTCCCCCCCCCCACACACCCCCCCCACACCTCCCCCCCCCACACCTCCCCCCCCACACACCTCCCCCCCCACACACCTCCCCCACACCTCCCCCCCCACACACCTCCCCCACACCCCCCCCACACACCCCCCCCCACACCTCCCCCCCCACACACCTCCCCCACACCCCCCCCACACACCCCCCCCCACACCTCCCCCACACCTCCCCCCCCACACACCTCCCCCACACCCCCCCCACACACCCCCCCCCACACCTCCCCCCCCACACACCTCCCCCCCCACACACCTCCCCCCCCACACACCTCCCCCCCCACACACCTCCCCCCCCACACACCTCCCCCCCCACACACCTCCCCCACACCTCCCCCCCCACACACCTCCCCCACACCCCCCCCACACACCCCCCCCCACACCTCCCCCCCCCACACCTCCCCCCCCCACACCTCCCCCCCCACACACCTCCCCCACACCTCCCCCCCCCACACACCTCCCCCACACCTCCCCCCCCACACACCTCCCCCCCCACACACCTCCCCCACACCTCCCCCCCCACACACCTCCCCCCCCACACACCTCCCCCCCCACACACCTCCCCCACACCTCCCCCCCACACACCTCCCCCCCCACACACCCCCCCCCACACCTCCCCCCCCCACACCTCCCCCCCCACACACCTCCCCCACACCTCCCCCCCCACACACCTCCCCCACACCTCCCCCCACACACACCTCCCCCCCACACACCCCCCCCACACACCTCCCCCCCCACACACCTCCCCCCCACACACCTCCCCCCCCACACACCTCCCCCACACCTCCCCCCCCACACCCCCCCACACCCCCCCCACACACCTCCCCCACACCTCCCCCCCCACACCCCCCCCACACCCCCCCACACCCCCCCCACACACCTCCCCCACACCTCCCCCCCCACACCCCCCACACCCCCCCACACCCCCCCCACACACCTCCCCCACACACCTCCCCCACACCTCCCCCCCCCCCACACCCCCCCCCCACACCTCCCCCACACCTCCCCCCCCACACACCTCCCCCACACCTCCCCCCCCACACACCTCCCCCACACCTCCCCCCCCACACACCTCCCCCACACCTCCCCCCCCACACACCTCCCCCACACCTCCCCCCCCACACACCTCCCCCACACCTCCCCCCCACACACCTCCCCCCCCCACACACCCCCCCCCCACACACCTCCCCCACACCTCCCCCCCACACCCCCCCCCCACACCTCCCCCACACACCTCCCCCCCCACACACCTCCCCCACACCTCCCCCCCACACCCCCCCCCACACCTCCCCACACACCTCCCCCCCCCACACACCTCCCCCCCCCCACACACCCCCCCCACACACCCCCCCCCACACACCCCCCCCACACCTCACCCCCCCACACCTCACCCCCCACACCTCACCCCCCACACACCCCCCCACACACCTCACCCCCCCACACACCTCCCCCCCCCACACCTCCCCCCCCCACACCTCACCCCCCCACACCTCCCCCCCCACACACCCCCCCACACACCTCCCCCACACCTCCCCCCCACACACCTCCCCCCCCCACACACCTCCCCCCCCCACACCTCCCCCCCCCACACCTCCCCCCCCACACACCCCCCCCCACACACCTCCCCCCCCACACCTCCCCCACACACCTCCCCCCCACACACCCCCCCCCCACACACCTCCCCCCCCACACACCTCCCCCCCCCCACACACCTCCCCCCCCCACACACCTTCCCCCCCCCACACCTCCCCCACACCTCCCCCCCCACACACCTACCCCACACACCTCCCCCCCACACACACCTCCCCCCCCACACACCTCCCCCCCCCCCACACCTCCCCCACACACCCCCACACACACCTCCCCCCACACCCCCCCACACACCTCCCCCCACACCCCCACACACACCTCCCCCCACACACACCTCCCCCCACACACACCTCCCCCCCCCCACACCTCCCCCACACCTCCCCCCCCACACACCTCCCCCCCCACACCTCCCCCACACACCCCCCCCACACCTCCCCCCCCACACCTCCCCCCCCCACACCTCCCCCACACACCTCCCCCCCCACACCTCCCCCACACACCTCCCCCACACACCTCCCCCCACACCTCCCCCCCCCCCACACCTCCCCCACACACCCCCCCCACACCTCCCCCCCCCCCACACCTCCCCCACACACCCCCCCCACACCTCCCCCCCCACACACCTCCCCCCCCACACCCCCACCCCACACACCTCCCCCCCCACCCCACACACCTCCCCCCCACACACCTCCCCCCCCCCACACACCTCCCCCCCATACCCCCACCCCACACACCTCCCCCCCACCCCACTCACCTCCCCCACACACCCCCCCCCACACCTCCCCCCCCCACACACCTCCCCCCCCACACCCCCCACCCCACACACCTCCCCCCCACCCCACACACCCCCCCACACACCTCCCCCCCCCACACACCTCCCCCCCCCACACACCTCCCCCCCCCACCCCTCCCCCCCCCCACACACCTCCCCCCCACACCCCCACCCCACACACCTCCCCCCCACCTCACTCACCTCCCCCCTCACCTCCCCCACAACTCTACCCCCCCCCCTCACCTAAGTCCCCACCCCTCCCATTCCCTTTCCTCACAGAGTTTTGGCCTCTCAAATGGATTGCACGGTGGGTGCAGGGCTCTCTCTCTGCCTAACGTCCTGACCAATATTGAACCCCTCAGCCAACATCAATAAAAAAAAAAAAAAAAAAAAACAATTAGACAATACTGGAAACACACAGCAGGTCAGGCAGCATCTGTGTCGAAAGAAGCAGAGTTGGCGTTTCAGGCTGATGACCTCTGGCCACACTAGTCCGGTTGGTGGGGCCAGAGGTCATCAGCCTGAAACGCCAACTCTGCTTCTTTCGACACAGATGCTTTAGTCCATCAAGTCCGGCTGAAGGCCAAGCTGAAACGTTAGCTCCGTTTCTTTCTCCGCAGGGGCTGCCTGACTTGCTGAATAGTCTCCGCGGTCTCTGTTTTTATTTCAGGTTTCCGGCACCTACGTCAGCTTGCTTCTGTGCCACTAAATAAACGCTGATAATTTGGCCAGAATCTTATGACTGTCTTTTGGAGCTACCTGTGTGCAAATTGGTTAACACCGTTTCCTACATTACAGCAGTGACAGGCACTTCACTGATGCTGAAGGGCTTGGGGGGGGGGCGCAGGGGGGGGGGGGGGTGCATCCTGGGATCGTGAAATAGAAATGTATATCTCACTTCTCTGTGAGGCGGTGGAGGTATGAGCCAAGCCCCCTGGTCTAAGTTGGAATAATCTAATTATTCTGGGGATATGATATTTGCTCTCCCTATGTTTGGAAGAGAGGTCCTGAGCTCAATAATGCGAAGAGATGTTTATTTAAACCCCCCCCCCCCCCCACCCCACACCACCCCACACCTACAAACACACATCTGGGCTGTAACCCAACTCTCTTGGACAAGTGTCTTGTAGTATTTCCTAACATCACATTACGTGGTTCAGTGTCAAATTTCTGTTTGGTTATCGCCCTTGTGAAGGGACTCGGCATGTGTGACTGTTAAAGGCGCTATCTAAATGCAAGATGTTGTCGTGTGCCTAGTTCCCTAACTCCCAGCGTAGGCGCCTGTCTTTAGGGAGAGGAGGCAGCAAATCCTTCCAGAAATTAAAGAAAACCCATCTGACACCTTGCAACATTAGATATAATAGGGTATGAATTCGCACTTCTGCATTTGCCAATTATCTTGCTTGCAAATGGGGACCAACAGCACATACACAGCTACCAGGGCTTCAAAAGCCAGCAAGTAACTGCTTCCATTGTGCACTTCCTTTTATTTTGATTTCCCTTTTCACCATTCAGCTACACGGCTGTGAAACCTCCAATCGCAGCCCTTGTTTTTTGCGCTTTCAGGCCAGGCAGAAATTGCAACTTGCCGAGCTCCTCGTCCCTCCTGTAGCCAATGAAAACACAACTTGAGAGAGAGAGAGAGAGACTGAGAGAGAGAGAGGGTGAGAGAGAGAGAGAGACTGAGAGAGAGAGAGAGACTGAGAGAGAGAGAGAGACTGAGAGAGAGAGAGAGACTGAGAGAGAGAGAGAGGGTGAGAGAGAGAGAGAGGGTGAGAGAGAGAGAGAGACTGAGAGAGAGAGAGACTGAGAGAGAGAGAGAGGGTGAGAGAGAGAGAGAGACTGAGAGAGAGAGAGACTGAGAGAGAGAGAGACTGAGAGAGAGAGAGACTGAGAGAGAGAGAGACTGAGAGAGAGAGAGAGACTGAGAGAGAGAGAGAGACTGAGAGAGAGAGACTGAGAGAGAGAGAGAGAGACTCTGAGAGAGAGAGAGGGAGAGAGAGAGAGACTGAGAGAGAGAGACTGAGAGAGAGAGACTGAGAGAGAGAGAGACTGAGAGAGAGAGAGACTGAGAGAGAGAGAGACTGAGAGAGAGAGAGAGAGAGAGAGAGACTGAGAGAGAGAGAGAGACAGAGAGAGAGAGAGACTGAGAGAGAGAGAGAGACAGAGAGAGAGAGAGAGAGAGACAGAGAGAGAGAGAGAGACTGAGAGAGAGAGAGAGAGAGAGAGACTGAGAGAGAGAGAGAGACTGAGAGAGAGAGAGAGAGAGAGACAGAGAGAGAGAGAGAGAGACAGAGAGAGAGAGAGACAGAGAGAGAGAGAGAGAGAGACAGAGAGAGAGAGAGAGACTGAGAGAGAGAGAGAGAGAGAGAGAGACTGAGAGAGAGAGAGAG